>NC_143489.1:57710936-57863692 GCF_027475165.1 Benincasa hispida
AAAAATTTTGAGGTTGTTCCTTAAAGACTCCCCGCATTGCCTAGAGTTACCCTTAAAGAGTCCTCCAATCGATCTTAATGCGCCGTAAGAACCCAGGCCAAAGAGATAGCACAGAGAAGATAAGGGAAAAGGGAAAATCCAAGAAGAAACAACGCAAGATCCAGAACCTTTGGACCCTTTACCCTTAGTAATCTACCATCCAAGCCCTTCGAGCCCACCCGCATAACCTTCTTCTCCACTCCATGAGCATTTTACCAACCTTCTCACTCCAAATTCTCCAACCGCATACCCATCAATTTACTAACCTGTAGTTTCATCACCGCAACCTTCCATTCCACCGCCACATATTGATGACCCACACGATTTGGGTGAAGGCACCTCTGCCCAACCCCAAAACGATGTTGGCGAGACATCGCAGGCACAACCTTCCATCCCCTCCTTAGATGCAGAGTTAGCTGAAATGTGGTCCCTCTTCTCCCAACAACAGCAACTCTTTGCTCAACAACAAGCCTTCTTCAACCAGAGTTTTGATGTGGTAATGGAGCAAATCGACAATATACAGCGTAGTGCTGCTACATCAAGGGAGGCATTGATCAATACTCAACGCAATATTTATAAAGGCCATCGCCACCAAAGACAGATTGTGGAGCGTAACCATGAGTACTTTAATTTTCTCACCGCATATCTTCATGGTCCCATGGTGCCTCCACATCTCAGGCAGCAATTGAATTTTGAAGAAGCTCCTGTAGTACCACCTTAAAATCCTCCTCCAGACCCTCCTGCTCCTCAACAATAATCTTTACATTTTTTTTTGCGGCCATTCTATATTTTTATTCAATTCATTATTTTTCTTAGTTAATGAAATTCTTTGATTCTTTGTACAGGCAGAAATTTTTGTATTGCGCTAGTTTTTAATTATTTGTATACTTTGTTAATATTCAATACAAATGAGTACATATTCACTCCTTTTTACCTGTGCCTTTTTCTTTATCATCCTTTGTCAATATTTGCGATATTCTGATCTTTTACTTTTGCGTTATTCGTTGCGCTGCCATGATATAATATATGTTTATATTTAGAAACATTTCCCATACTTTGTAAATTCTGATCAACACTTAGTTAATTCTTAGTTTAGCAGTACTTTACCTTTTATCTTTCAAAGTTCTGCTCAAACCTTCTTTTTGAAATTTTTATTTTTGTTTAGTCTATCCAAACAATGCAATGAGGACCTTGCTTATCTTTAAATTTGGGGGTGGGGAAGGTCTAAGCAGATGAGATCAAGAATATGCGATTTTCAAGAAAATGCGTTCATTTTCATTTTCATTACCACTAAAAAAAAAAAAAAAAAAAAATTAATTGTTAAACTCCAATGTCAGTGCAAGGGAAAACTTCAAATCCCAACCTAATAAGAGTTTAGTTGTGAAAAGAGTCTGCTCGTAGTTGGATGTTCGTATGACACCCGTAGGAGCAAGCCAAAACAAAGGTGGGTTTCCAAGAACAACACAATATGAAAAAATAATAAAAGAGTGTAAGAGACAACTCCTCTTAATACCATGAGTTAATGTTGAAATTGACACACAATCGTAGTTGGATGTTCGCATGACACCCGTGGGGATAAACCAAAACGGAGAGTGTAACCATGACCAACAGTCTCTAATAAATAACGCAAAGTTTTATAGATGTATCAAGTTGTTTTGACAAAGAAGAGATAAACATTCTATTTTAAAAAAACTAGAAAAGCATCTTTAAGTAGAATTTTGTTATATAAAAATATAAAGTAGAGCTTTGTTAGGAATTAGCAAGGATAGAAGGAAATTGCGTTGTTAAGAAATGTGCCTAAGGGTAACATTCGAAGCAGCCAATCGACGCAAAAATATAGGAGAGGAATTTAGCTTTATTACCTGAGAAGAAGATATGCTTGATGACAAGCATATATCTAAATTTGAGGGTGTGATAATTGTAGAAATACAAGTTATTTATGCTGCCTTATTTAGATATTGCGGCCAAAAGAGAAGGAATATGCGTCGATTGTATGAAAATTAGCTCAGAAATACAATAAATATAAATTATCGCAATTACACCCACTAACATCGTCAATATGGTAGAAGAGGATATTTTTACTCTGTTTTGCAGGAAACCAAGTCACCGCTTGCGATCAAGGCTGCACGAGAAACTGAACAACGCATCTTTGTCATATTGCGCCGGTCAAATCACAATGAAGAAACGATTAACGTAATGATGGCACAATGCGATAGTCGATCCCGAGCTGGATTTCAACCACATGCAGTAATAAAAACAACACCGCATGCGAGTAACCGATCGAAAGATGCAGTCGAGCAACGCAAACGCGGAGAATTGTGACAGTGTACAACTAATTGTAATGGAGATTTGACAGTCTGATTGCATAACAGAAGGAATATTTTCCTCCATCTTCGGAATTTCCATCACGAGAAGTGGGGACCACAAGCCAAGAATCAAAACTTTTCACCTATAAATACCCCCATAGAATTTAGAGAAGATATACTTGATACGGGTATAATTGATACGAGGGCTAATTGCTGCTGGATTATTGAGAGAAAGGTTGAGTTGAGTACTGATCGGACGGAATCCGGGAAGAGAAGAGACGAGGCCAAGAGGTGAGTCTCAGTGTGAATCTGCTAGATCCCTACCGTGAAGTTCTGTGCTTAGATCCCTGCTACCGGTTGAGCAAGCCTGAGAGGGAAGCTCATCCATTCGTTCACTTAATCCACGCCGACAAGCAAATCTCCATCCAGATCAGCGCTAAGACGTTGGTGCTTATTTGTATTTGTTTCTAACTCTATTTCATCAAGTGTATTTCATCTTCTTAATCTCTTCATTCACAAATCATGTATCAGACGCTAAATAATTTTATTGAATATCTCGATCACTTTCATGACCACTTTTCTGTCTATTTTCGTTCCTCCATTAATCGTTTTCTCCATGAAGTTTTCTTAATACCTTGGTAATTAATATGGATAAAACGAGTAATTTAAACTGTGCTAAAGAGATAAATGCATTTAGTTAAAGTATGCTAGACGACATCTTCACCTATGAGAGCAAAAGTGAAGATGTCATTTTGATCTATTGAGAGAAGGTTAGAAGAATGCGTTAACTAAAGCAAGTAGTACTTCCAGAGATGGAAGCAACCTTGCATTCATTACGTTAATCCCTGTTTCACCATAGAGATGTGGGAACGTGGCCGATCACCGAGAGTTGTACGCCAAGGGAAAAGCGGAACAATACTTATATCTTTAACGCAATTAAGGAACTTGCGCTGTTTATGTTAGTTATCTTTTCTATTTTTGCTTCATACATAAGACTTGTCACCACATTACACGATCTTTGCATAATCTTCACAACCAGCCTTGACCTCAGTATCTTGTATTATGAATCCTATATCTTGTATCATCTTAGTGTAGATTTACTTTAACGTAATTTATGTTATTATCGCATTTTTACCGCTTTACTTTACGTTATCACATGTTTAATTACTTGTACACAAATTCTTTTATAAATTGAAAAACCCCCAGTCGTATATATCACAAGCACAATGCAATAACCTAAAACAATCCCTGCGTTCGACCTTGGATCACACCGATAAACTTGTGGTGAAATTATACTTGGTTTCAATGCAAGGAAACTTGTGACAACGCGCAACATACTACAAGAACATTCATTAATAATGCATATCTAGAAGTAGTATCACATATTATCGCATAGAATCTATGTCACCACAAGTTTATGGCATGGGCTTGCATTGCATTACAATTTTTGCGTTACAAGTTTATGGCGCCTTTGCCGGGGAACTGGTAACAGGGACATAGGCTTGGACTTCTATTCTTGCATTACATCTTATGTGTTGTATGACATAAGACACATTTTGCGTAACAAGTTTATGGCGCCGTTTCCGGGGACTGGTAACGGGGACTTGGACTTGAACTTTGCGTGCATCATTATATAGTTATATCGTTATAGTCTTCTATTCTATCTTTACTTTGCTTTCTTAGTATATGTTATTATTATTTTATTTTCATTGTTATTTTGGATATATGGCTGCTTTCTTTGTTGTGGTACGATTGCTCTTTTAGGTGCAACAATAAGTCTCCTTGATTCGTAGTTCAACGAAAGAATTCCTTTCACCCTTCAATGTATGGCTTCAATTGGGTGGATTCCAACGCATGAGCGCATGCGTTGTTCCGCCTAAGGTCTTTTCTTGTTATCTTGTGTGCCTTTTCCTTTTGAAATTCTCTTTTTCCCGATTGCGTTGTTTTGCGATGTTTCTATGATGGTACATATAATTCACCGCATTTTCTAACTAATCAATGGAAAGCATTTTTCATTTTTATTAGCTTCTTCAAATTTTGGAAGTCTTGAGTTTTATCTTGTGCAAACCTTTGTTCAAACATTTATTAACGCATTCTTGTAATTTTGTCTTTAGCTTTGTGATGAGAGCGCTGCCAACCTCTAAGTTTGAGGGTGACAGCAGTCTCGGAGAATTGCGATTATTTAAAAAACAAAAAAAAGTTGACGCGAGCTTTTGACAATAATAACTCCACTGTCAACGCAATGGGGAAACCCATGTTGATAAAAGTTAAGTTGTGAAAGGCACTTGCTCGTAGTTGGATCCCGCATGACACACGTCGGGGCAAGCCAAAACGAACGCAAGTTGCCAGGATCAGCGGATAAGTGCAACTCCTCTGTCCGGCACAAGCCAAAACAAAATGAGACAAGAGTTGAGTTGAATATGGAACGCAATCGAAGTTGGATGCCCGCATGACACACGTGGGGGTAAGCCAAAATGAAGGGCGTAACCAGGTTCAACGCCGCATTTGAATAAGCCATCGCAAATTTTTTATGTATTTTGAATGAACGCAATCTCAAAAAGCTAAACACAAAATTGCCTTGAATGAATAAAAGTTTTTTAGCAAAGGATTGCCAGATTTAACTTAGAAAAGATCTTTTTGAAGAAGCAGCCAAAGTGAAGGAAAGCATTGCGGTGATGGTCAAAGGTGTGTGTAAATTATATTCGAAGAAGCTTTTCATCGCAAAGAAAAACATTAAGGTGAGTTAGAATTTCTTGAGTATAATGCATGCTTGAGGACAAGCATGATTTTAAGTTCGGGGGTGTGATGACATGCAGAAATGCATGTCATATTAGGCCTTTTACTTAGAGTTATGAAAGTTGTTAGGCAGAATATGCATCGATCATGATAGGAATTCACAAGAATATGAGCTTGCGTCGATCAACATGTTGAAACTCAGCTAACCTGTTATTTTGCGTTAATTATGCATTCAATGTTCTATCTTTGTAGTTAATGCAGGAGATGAACGAAAACGTAGAAACCGGACCACCGCATAGACAACCGCATGCGGAGAAACACTCCATTGCAAAGGCAACCACATCGATCAACGCATAGATGTTGCAGTAATCAGCCATATACGTCCATCGCATGAGAGTTGTGCTCGTCAAGCGAATGCAGTCATCATGTAGAGTTGCGATATTAAGCGAATGCGGTCATTGAATGATTGTGGCTGTGCGACAACGCATCTAATGGGATCAACGCAAGGTAGGTGGAATGAATGCATCAACGCATCTACCTCGAGAAAATCCAAAGATGATGTTGACATTTCACCTGCCACGCCGTTAGTGGCAGAGGATCAAAAAAGATGAACACGCCGAACGTCAGACTCAGAGCAGTCCAATTAATGCTGCCGCCGACCCAAGCTCTATAAATAGAGGCCGAAGAGCTGAAATTCAATCATCCGGAGATTATCCCTCAACCGGGGATTTTCCCTGCGATCCAGACAAAACGCGTGAGAAGATGGCTGAGAGTTCTTCACCTTCTTTAGCCAATCCGAGTGACAACCGGAGCCTTCGATCGGAGTTAGATCTCGAGAGAGTTAGCTCCTCCACCCATCCATGGCACCACCGGCAGGCTTGACGCACATCCGCTGGAAGCAAAGCTTTGCTTCCAGCCGGTCATTTCTTTTTCCTTTCTTTTCCTATATTGTATTGTATGACATTTTGAATTAAGAAATTAATATAATGTGTTTTTCAATGCATTTCTCTATTCCTTCGACTTCATCTCTATCTTCTTGCTTAGCATCTTTACTTTCATTGCAACACTTAGTGGGAGTGCTTGGGTATTGCATACTTAGTCATGTGGATTAGGAATATGAAGCATGAAGCAACCCATCGAGAGGTGTGCGTTGCGCGAGTATGTGAGTAATCTTATTTACTTAGTGTAAAGTTGCTGTAACACCTATCTATAGGCTAATACATTGCTTGTCTATGAGTGAAGTCAGCAACAATCAACCGCCTGGGAGGGTTAGTGGTTGGACGCATTAAGCAAGGTATGCATTGTTCACTAGGGATAGTAACAATCTTAGGTCAGCGAAGTTTATTCGATTGTCTTGTATTATGTATGCTTCATTCGTCCATTAGGGATACTCAGGAGGGTAGTCTAAGGACAGGATCTAGGCTTGGGAAGGTCAGGTCAGAATCTAGGCTTGGGAGAGCCAGATTAGAACACGTAATACAAGAGATAAGCGCTTAGGAATGAGCACTATTTGTTATTAATGCATCACATGCATCCTAGAGATAGGATACGATTGTATGCAGTCACCTTACTTTCATGCATTTTGCATCATCGCATAGGACAAAATTCGAGACTTAGGAATAAGCTCTATGGACACTTTGAATTTAACACATGCATCCTAGAATTAGGAACACCACATTTCCATTGGAAAATGACTTGCTGTGTATGGTTGTAACATGATCACATTAGTTTGCGTTGACTAAGGTTCCCTTGCGGTCACTCTTAAGTTTTGCAATGAAAACATCTCTGCATTTTATCCATTTTCCCACTCATTTATTTCATGTCAAGGTTTGTCACATTTCTACCTCTCATACATATTCTCATTGCATTGTCTTATAGATAGGAGTAGGAGTAGGATTAACTTAGCAACATCCCCTCCATTCTTTTATTCAAACCGCTGCATGCACATCACCGCAAACATATACCTACAAAAATATGACTATCAACACATATCTTAGGAACATGCATCGCATACCGTGTCCAAAGGAAGTTGGTTGTCGAGTAAAATTTACTTCCAATTTCCCGCCATCACAAAGTAAATTGCGATCCAAGGAATTCGGCGATTGTGCGCATTAAAAGATTGGGACTGCAAAGCCATGCGATCGTATGCATTCGCAAGAATTTGCTCAAGCAGGTGGCCACATAAAGACGGCGCATCAAGATGAAAGCATAATAAATCATGATGGGACGGAAAGTTGATGACGGTCAAATATGAATTTAGTTGACAAGCCGTTAACGACACACTGTAGCAAGTACATTCAACCTTTCGGTGAGCGCATCAGACAAAGATTAAATGACCTCCCATCATTGCAATCATTAGAGAGAAAAGCTTCTTAACCTTGGAGCTCTATAAATATCGAAGGCCACCATCGTTAAAGGAGTTCGAGACAGTTTGACACACATAGAAGATAGATCATATATAATTAGATAGCCATTAGTCTGTAGTGTTCATATACTTAGAAGGCGGAGGCGACCAAAGAGAAGAAGACGCCGAGTGATCATTCCTGGTTAGCTCGAAAGACTGCCGGGAAGCGCTATAAATAGAGAGAGGGCCGACACTTGCGAAAGCAAGGATATACTTCTGGACAAAGTAGAGTAAAAAGATAGTGTAAAAGCCTCTAGAAGCAAGACATTGCTACCAGGCTTCTTATCCCTACTTTCCATTGTTGTTTCTGTATTTTGACTTTATTTATAAAATGGAATTCTCATCTCAACATCTATTCAATCTCTTCACATTTTGCATGAGTAGCTAAATTTTCGAATGGGTTTAGAAGTACTTAGCTAGCATGACCTAAGATCTTCACTTTATGCGATCATCTTGTCTTATGCATACGTCCTTTGCCCTGTGGAGATACTTGAGAGAGTAGTCTAAAGAAAGAACATAGACTTGAGAGAGTCAGGTTAGAATCTAGGATTGAGAGAGTCAGATTAGGACCGCATAAGCAAGAGATAGAAACTTAGACATAAGTTCGGTTTGCTATTATGCATCGCATGCACCCTAGAAATAGGATATGATAGTATGCGATCACCTTGTGTATGTGTGTATCATTCATCATCACATAGACAAGAACAGAGGCTTAGACATAAGTCCCATCGAGATTATCGTATACATCGCATGCGTCCTAAGAATGAGAACTATGGTATTTGTATTGAGAGATGACATGCTGTTGTGTGCATGTAGCATGATCGCATAACCTGAATGCAATCTTAGGAAGTGTTAGTATCCCTTCTCATTGTATTCTCGATTTCATCAACTTTTTACTCGAGTCCGTCGCATAGAATTTATACTTAAAACAAAAAACCAACCAAACTTATTTGTTTTTGCCACTGCAAAGGAATCAAAATTTACTATGCATAGTATCTCAATAGTCCCTGTGTTCGACCCTAGACTTACCAAGAAACCTAGTAAGATTTATACTTGGGTTTTACTAGGAAAACTTGTATGTGCAACGCATAAACCATCATCACAATTATACACCATTATTTCATCACATTTACAACGCATCAGGTTACATTTACATGAAATAATTAAAGATTAACGATTCTGGACCGAAAAATGGTGGCTGTTAGGTTCAATTCCAAGAGTTGGTTCTGCCTAATGGTTGAGAATGTCTCATCACAGCGAAGGGGCAACTTATCACCCGACTAGTGAAATTTGTCCTGCATCACTGGGACATCATTGCAAAATAGAAGTCTATAACTTAGGGTACTGGAAATTGTTTTGCAAAACTGATTGGTTTAAAAGTGATTTAGCAAAATCTAATAAAGTTTTATTTGTATTTTCAGCAACATTTTCAAAATGGCAACAGCCACGTTAGCATTGTTAAGCACCGAAAAACTTATTGGCAATAATTTCGCAACTTAAAAACACATGATCACGACGATCCTGATCATCGAGGATCTCATGTTCGCTCTCACAGAGGCTTGTCTTCTTATTCTAGCTCTGAATGCCACTCAAAATGTTCGAGAGGCATACGAGCGATGGACAAGGGCGAATGAGAAGGCCCGAGCCTACATCTTGGCAAGTTTTTCTGATGTCTTGGCCAAGAAACATGAGCCTATGGTCTCAGCGCGTGAGATCATGGAGTCCCTGTGGGGGATGTTTGGACAACCGTCTGAACAGCTTATGCATGAGGCTCCTAAATACATATTCAACTCCAAAATGGAAGAAGGCACCTCTGTTCGTGAACATGTGCTTAGCATGATGGTGCACTTTAATGTGGCAGAGTTGAATGGGTCTATCATCGATGAGGGTAGCCAGGTTAGCATCATCCTGCATTCATTATCGGAGAGCTTCTTGCACTTTGTTACTAATTTGATTCTTAACAAAGTGAAGTATAACCTTACAACTCTCCTCAACGAGTTGCAGACATACCAATCTTTACTGAAAAGTAAGGAGAGGCAGAAGGGTGAGGCAAATGTTGCTTCATCCTCCCAGACGTTCCATAGAGGTTCGACCTCAGGAACAAAGTCTGCACCTTCTGCTTCTAACTCTACAAAGAGGAAGAAGAAGAAAGGTGGTAAGGAAAAAGGGAAGGCACCTGCTAACCCACCGTCTATCTCCCCGAGGAGGCGTCCACAGGGTGATAAGGGAAAGTGTTTCTATTGCAACCAAGATGGACACTAGAAGAGGAACTGTTCTTGGTATTTGAAAGAGAAGAAAGCAGCCAAGGCTAATGCCAAGGCTGATAAAGGTAAATGTGATTTACTTGTACTTGAAACTTGTTTAGTGGAGAATGATGGTTCTGCCTGGATAATTGATTCGGGCGCCACTAACCATGTTTGTTCTTCCTTTCAGAGGATTAGATCTTGGCGACAACTGGAGGCTGGTGAGATGACAATGCGAGTAGGCATCGGGCACGTCGTCTCAACTGTGGCAGTGGAAGGACTCCAGTAGCTTTATAGAATAGGTTTCTTATTTTAAATGATGTATATGTTTTTCTCGAACTAAAAAGAAACCTCATTTCTGTAAAGTGTTTATTGCAATGTAAATATACTATCTTGTTTAATGTGGATAAAGCGTTTATTCATAAAGATGGTGTTTTTATTTGCACAGCAAATCTGGAATCGAATTTATATGTGCTAAGGTCGTTAGCCATTAATTCCCTCCATAATACTGAATTGTTCAGAACTACCGTAACTCAACCAAAACATCGAAGAATTTCTCCAAAAGAAAATTCCTAACTTTGGCATCTACGTTTAGGGCACATCAATCTCAATAGGATTGAAACATTGGTGAGGAATGGACTTCTAAGTTAGTTAGAAGAAAATTCTTTACCAGTGTGCGAATCTTGCCTTGAGGGTAAGATGACTAAACGACCTTTTACTGGAAAAGGTTATAAAGCCAAGGAGCCTCTTGAGTTAGTATGTTCTGACCTTTGTGGTCCTATGAATGTGTGAGCCCGAGATGGTTATGATTATTTTATCAGTTTCACTGATGATTACTCAAGGTACGGGTATGTTTATCTTATGCAATGGAAGTTTGAAACCTTTGAAAAGTTCAAAGTGTTCAAGGCTGAAGTTGAAAACGCATTGGATAGACAGATTAAAAGACTTCAATCGGATCGAAGTGGAGAGTTTTTGGACTCGGCATTCCAGGACTATTTGATAGTACATGGAATCGTTTCCCAACTCTCAGCACCGGGTACACCTTAGTAGAATGGTGTAGTAAAGAGGAGAAATAGGACCTTTTTTACATGGTTCGCTCGATGATGAGTTATGCTTCCTTACCTGACTCGTTTTGAGGTTTCGCAGTGGAGACTGTGGTATATATACGAAATTGTGTTCCCTCTAAGAGTGTTGCAAGAACATCTCTTGAGTTATGGAACGAGCGTAAAGCTAGTTTACATCACTTCCGCATTTGGGATTGCCCTGCACATGTGCTTGAGGCTAATCCTAAGAAGTTGGAACCACGGTCGAGGTTATGCCTCTTTGTAGGCTACTCCAAAGGTACACGAGGGGGTTATTTTTATGGTCCGATGGAAAATAGGGTATTTGTTTCAATAAATGCTACTTTCTTGGAGGAGGGTCATATAAGGGAGCACAGTCCACGAAGCAAAGTCATGTTGCGTTAACTTTCCAATGAAACTACTAAAACTTCAACAAGAGTTGTTGAAGAGTCTGCTACATCAGCAAGAGTTATTGATGGGAGTTCATCCAGTAGGCCAATTTATCCAATAGGTCAGCAAGAGTTGTTGAAGAGCCTGAAACTTCAATAAGAGTTGAGGGAAGCTCGATGTAGTGGAAGGGTTGCGAACCCACCTGTTCACTATTTGGGTTTCATGAAAATCCTTGCTATGGTAGTAGGTGTCGACGTTGAGGATCCGTTGTCGTATAAAAAAGCAATGGAGGATGTTGATCGGGATGAATCGGTCAAGGCCCTGGATCTCAAAATGGAGTCGATGTACTTCAACTCAGTATGGATCTTGTAGATCAGCCTGATGGGGTAAGACCTATAGGTTGTAAATGGATCTACAAGTGCAAATAGGGTGCTGAAGGGAAGGTACAGACCTTCAAGGCCTGAGTTGTGGAAAAAGGTTATACCTAGGTAGAGGGAGTCGACTATGAGGAGACTTTCTTGCCTATTTCCATGTTAAAGTTGATCCGCATCCTCCTGTCCATTGCAGCTTATTATAATTATGAGATCTGGCAAATGGATGTCAAAAAGGCCTTTCAGAATGGCAATCTTGAGGAGACCATTTATTTGGTACAGCTTGAGGGATTCATATCCCAAGGTCAAGAGAAAAAGGTTTTCAAACTGAATCAGTCCATTTATGGACTGAAACAGGTGTCTCGATCTTGGAACATACGGTTTGATATTGCGATCAAGTCGTATGGCTTTGACCAAAACATTGATGAACCTTGTGTGTACAAGAAGATCATCAATGCTTCAGTAGTCTTCTTAGTGTTGTACGTAGACGATATCCTACACATTGGGAATGATGTAGGTCTACTGGCTGCAGTTAAGAACTAGCTAGCGACCCAATTCCAAATAAAAGATTTGGGAGAGACCCAGTTTGTTCTTGGTATACAGATCTTTCGAGATCATAAGAACAAAGTGCTAGCATTGTCTCAGGCATCGTACATTGACAAGATGTTGCTCAAGTACTCGATGCAAGACTCCAAGAGGGGCCTACTGCCATTCAGGCATGGAGTCACTTTGTCTAAGGACATGTGTCCTAAGACGCCTCAAGAGGTTGAGGAGATAAGATGGGTCTCATATGCGTCTACCGTTGGCAGTTTGATGCATGCGATGCTCTGTACTCGTTCGGACATCTGCTACACTGTGGACATAGTCAGTAGGTATCAGTCTAACCCAGGCTAGGGTCACTGGACTGCAGTGAAGAACATCTTCAAGTATCTTCGGAGAACGAGCGACTACATTCTCGTGTATGGTTCTAGGGATTTGATCCTTATAGGATACACGATTTCTGACTTTCAAACTGATAAGGACTCTCCAATGTCCACATCAGTGTCAATTTTTACTCTTAACGGAGGAGCTGTAGTGTGGCAAAGTACTAAGCAGGGGTGCATCGCCGACTTCATTATGGAGGCAGAGTACGTAGCGGCTTACGAAGCTGTTAAGGAGGACGTCTGGCTTGGAAAGTTCTTGACAAAACTGGAAGTTATTTCAGATATGTTTAGGCTCATTACCCTTTATTGTAATAATAGTGAGGCAGTGGCGAACTCCAAGGAGCCGAGGAGTCATAGGCGCGATAAACACATAGAGTGAAAGTATCATCTGATCCGTGAGATAGTGCATCGAGGGGACGTGATCGTCACGAAGATCGCTTCGGAGCACAAGTTGGAAATCAAAGTTCGTGTATCCAGTAAGGATCAGATCCTTAGAACCATACACGAGCATGTAGTCCTTCGTTCTCTGTAGATACTTGATGATATTCTTAACGACAGTCCAGTGACCAAATCCTTGATTAGACTGATATCTACTGGCTATCCTTACTGCATAACAGATATCAGGTCTAGTATGCAACATTGCATACATTAGGCTACCAATAAGTTAACATTGCATACAGATATCTAAATCCTCCTTCTCATTTCCTCAACCTCTTGGGGTGTCTTAGGAAACTTTTCCTTAGACAATATAACTTATTGCCTAAAATGTAGTAAACCGCTCTTGGAGTTCTACATTGAATACTTGACATTGTCAATGTACGATACTTGAGACGGAGCTAGCATTTTATTCTTTAGATCTCTAAAGATCTGAATTCCTAGAACAAACTGAGCCTCTCCTAAATCTTTCATTTGGAATTAGGTCACTAGCCACTCTTTAATTTCAGTCAGTAGACCTAAATCATTCCCAATGAGTAGGATATCGTTTACATACAATACTACGAAAGCTAATGAACTGTTGATGATCATCTTATATACCCAAGGCTCATCAACATTCTGATCAAAGCCATAAGATTTGATCGCAGTACCAAACCTTATATTCCAAGATTGAGAAGCTTCCTTCAGTCCATAAATGGACCGATTAAGCCTGCAAACCTTTTGTGCTTGACCTTGGGTTATGAATCCCTTGGGTTACCCCATATAAATGGTCTTTTCAAGATTTTCATTCAGAGAAGTCTTGACATCCATTTGCCAAATCTTATAGTCATAATTTGAGGCAATGGACAGGAGGATTTAGATAGACTTTAGCGCATGGAAAAAGATGAGAAAGTCTCCTCATAGTCGACTTCTTCAACTTTGGTATAACCCTTTTCAACTAGTCTAGCCTTGAAGGCTTACGCCTTCTCATCAGCATCCCATTTTCTCTTGTAGATTCATTTGCAACCTATAGGATTAATCCCATTAGGTAGATCTACAAGATCCCAAACCGAATTGAAGTACATTGACTCCATTTCAAGATCCTTAGCTTTGATCCACTCATGTTTGTCAACATCATCCATTGCCTTTTTGTAAGAGAATGGATCCTTAACATCTTCGTCAGCTACCATAGCTAGGATTTCTGTTAAACCCATGTAACGAACAGGTGGGTTTGCAACCCCCCCTCCCCCCTCCCCCCACACTACGTTGAGGCTCCCTCAAAACTTGAGGTGGATTTGACCTACTAGATGATCCAACTTCAACAACTCTTGTTGAGGTGTTGGGTTCTTCAGCAACTCTTATCAAAGGTTTAGTAGATTCCTTAGAAAGTTCATTCAACACAACTTGACTGTAGGGCTTGTGCTCCCTTATGTAGTCTTCTTCCAGAAACGTGGCGTTTGTTGACACAAACACTTTATTTTCTTTAGCGTTGATGAAATAACCACCTCTTAATCCTTTGGGATAGCCTACAAATAGGCACAGTTCTGAACGAGGTTCTAATTTATTAGGATTTGCCTTAAGAACATGTGCTAGGCAACCCCAGATTCTGAAATGACGTAAACTAGTTTTACGACCATTTCATAATTCCAAAGGTGTTCTCGTAATACTTTTGGATGGAACACTGTTCAAAATATATGCTACAGTCTGTATTGCAAAACCCCAAAACAAATCAGATAAGGAAATGTAACTCATCATAGACCAAACTATGTCCAACAGGGTTCGATTTCTCCTTTCTGATACACCATTATGTTGAGGTGTACTAGGTGCTGAGAGTTGGGATACAATTCCATGCTCTATCAAATATTTTTGGAATGTTAGATCTAAAAACTTTCCACCTTGATTAGATCGAAATGTCTTAATTGTTCTATTTAATGCTTTTTCAACTTCTGCCTTGAATCTTTGAACTTTTCAAAGGATTTAGACTTATGTTGCATTAAATAAACATACCCATATCTTGAATAATCAACAACAAAGGTGATGAAATATTCAAACCCTTCTCTTGCGTTTACATTCATCGAACCACAAACGTCTAAGTGTACTAGCTAAAGGGTTCTTTGGCTCTGTGACTTTTTCCAGTAAAAGGTTTTTTTAGTTAGTTTGCCTTCAAGGCATGACTCGTACACAGGTAAAGAATTTCTTCTAACTCGTTTAGAAATCCATTCTTCACTAACCTCTCAATCCTATTGAGATTGATGTGTCCTAATCTCAGGTGCCAAAATTGGGCATTTTCTTTAGAAAAAATTCTAAGTCTTTTATGTTGAGTTACTGAAGTTTTAAACATTTTAGTGTTATAGAGGGTTTTTAGTTGCTAATGGTCTTAGCACATAAAGATTTTTTTCCAGTTCAGCAGAACAAATATTGACACCATTCAATGAAATAAACACTTTATTTATAGAGAAATATATACAATAACTTTGTTATAATAAACACTTTATAGAAATTAAGTTCCTCTTCAAACCAGGAACTACATATACATTTTCTAGAAAAATATAAGTTAACTGGAGCCTCCCACTGCCACAACTAAGGCGACGTGCCCAGGTCCAACCCGCATCATCATCTCCCCAGCTTCTAGTTGCCGTAAGGAACTAATTCCCTGAAATGAAGAACAAACGTGGTTAGTAGCACTCGAGTCAATTACCCAGGTCGAATCATCATTCTCCACTAAACAGGTTTCCAAAACAAGCAAATCATATTTACCTTGCTTAGCCTTCTTCTTTTTCGCCAAGTATTTGGATAGTTCCGCTTCTAGTGTCCCTCCTGGTAGCGACGAAAATAGATTCCCTTTGCAACGTTGGCTTTCTTGCCATTTTGGGCAGCAGCTAGTAGGTTAGCTTTCCTCTTTCCACCTTGTTTCTTCTTCCACTTTTTGGTGCCGAAAGAAGAAGGCACGGACTTTGTCCTAGAGGTCGAACCTTTGTGGAACTTCTTAGAAGATGAAACAACATTTATTTCACTCTTCTGTTCCTTGGTTTTCATCAAGAATTAGAAGATCTGTAGCTCGTTGAGCAAGGTGGTTAGGTTGTAGTCAATCTTATTCATAATAGTATTGCTATGGAATTGAAGGAAACTTTCAGGTAAAGATTCCAAAATGAAGCTAACCTGACTGGCTTCATCGATGATGGACTCATTTATCTCGGCCATGTTGAAGTGGAGCATCATGTTGAGAACATGTTCTCGAATAGATGGCCTTTCTTGCATATAGGCATTGAAGATGTGTTTGAGAGCGTCGTGCTTGAGCTGGGCGTACGGTTGTCCGAATATTCCCCTCAGGGACTCTATAATCTCACGAGCCATGAGTATGGGCTCATGCTTCTTGGCCAAGACTTCGGAAAGGCTTGCCAAGATGTACACTTGGGCTTTCTCGTTTTCTTGTGTCCAATGCTCGTATGCTTCTCGAACATTTCGAGTAGCATCGATGACTAGGATTCTTTTGATCGTATTTTTTCAAGAAGTGTAATTTCTGCCCATTATTTTGTCAACGGTGAGTAAATTTAGAGTTGCGGAAGTCATATTGAAATATGTTTGCTGAAACCATAAAAATTATTTATATTAATCTATTTGCATTAAACCACTAAGATAAACCAATCAATTTTAGCAAAATAGTCTAATGTACCCTAAGTGATATCTATTTTGCAATGATGCTTTAGTGAGGTAGGATAAAAGCCACCGTAGGGTGATCAAGTGTCCCTTCACTGAAATGAGACAATCACAACCAATAGACAAAAAGACTCCTTGTTACTGTAACTATCAGTCACCATTGTTGGTCCAGAAATTGTTAAACTTGCTTAATATTTTTTGTAAGTGTAACCGTTCATTTTAGATTCTAAAGTTCCACCCCAAAGAGCCAACCGTAGGGAAAAATTGATTAGGACATGAAACTAAATTAATCTTATCCATTTCTGGTGTTTAAATAAAGCGTCATACAACAATGCCATTGTAACGCTGATTTTTTATGTCTTTAAATAAGCATGTGGACAAATATGGACAATGATGAATGTGAATCATACAAGCTCATGTTTCCATAAACTTGTTGACTTGGAAAGATTGAGATGGAGTGTGGATGCTATGTTATGCTTATTTACACTTTATGCGATACTACTTCTAGATATATGCGATATTAGTGAAATGCTTGTAGTATGCTATGGAGAAATGCGTTATCACAAGTTTCCTTGCGCTGAAACCAAGTATAATTTCAACGCAAGTTTCTCGGAGTGATCTGAGGTCGAACATAGGGATTGTTGTCGTTAATGTGTTACATTTGTGATATATGTGACCGGTGTTTTTACAATTAATAAAGGGTGTTTGTACAGGAAAGTAAATTGCGGTAAAGTAAAATTGTGCAGATAAACTAAAGTTGCATTAATAAAATAAATTGCAATAACCGTATTGAAAAGGTTCCTGAGACACAACATGGAAAAGTCACAATATTCAGGTAGCCACACCGAGGGGGCTATAAGTTAGTGAAAGGGAGGAATATTATTGATAAGCAATACCAATCAAACATCTAAGCTAACGTGATGCAAGATACAAGATACATGATATACATGATGCTGAGTTCAAGATTGACTGTGAAGTTTATACAAAGGATCGTGGTATGCGATGGCAAGGCTTTATGGATGAATCAGAAGGGGAAAGAATAATCAGTACAAACATCGCAAGGTTGTTAATTGTGTTAAAGATATAACTAAGGTTCCGCTTTCCCTTGGCGTACACCTCTCGATGATTGGCCACGTTCCCATATCTCTATGGTGAAAAAGGGATGAACGTAATGAATGCAAGGTTGCTTCCATCTCGGGAAGTACTTCTCGCTTTAGTGAACGCATTCTTCTAACCCTCTCTTGATAGGCGGAATAACATCTTCACTTCTGCTCTCATGGGTGAAGATGTCGTCTAGCATGCTTTGACTAAACTTAATTATTTCTTTAACCCAATTAATTTACTTGCTCAATTATTGCTAATTATCCAAGGGATTAAGAAAACATCGTGGAGAAAGTGAAATATGGATGAACGGAAATAGAAAGAATGATGGAGATGAAAATGAACATAACAATTAATACTAAGATTAAGCATCTGATACATGGTGTGAATGATAGAAATCAAGAAGATGAGTACAAGTGATGATAATGAGATAGAAACAAATACAGAAGAGTGTCAATGTCTTGACACAGATCTGGACGGCGGATTTTTTTACCGGTGTGTGGAGTGGATGAATAGAGAAGAGCTTCCCTCTCAGGCGTGCTCGTCCGGTAGAAATGACCTTCGTACAGAGCTTCAACGGTGGGGATCAGAAGGATTATTTGCCCAGAGACTCACCTCTCGGCCTTTTCTCTTAATTCTTCCCGGATCTACTTTGATTAGTCGCTCAACTAGTCTCTCCCTCATATCAGTATATACACTTTTCTTTGTATTCAAGCATCTCTTTTCAGTGCAATGGCCGAAGCTATTTATAGGCTAAGCTTTGACTCTCTCACTTGTGGTCCCCACTTTATTGTTATGGCAGCTCCTGAAATGGTGGAGTAAATATTTCTTCTGTTACACAATCAATCCCGTTAAAAATACACAACGGTCAGCTGTACATGCGTCAGAATCCTCCATAATTGCGTTGCTCTTCATATCTTCGATCATTTGCCCGCATGTGGTGTTGTTTTTTTATTACCGCATGTGGTTGAGATTGCGTTGATCGCTTAGCTCTTGATCAATTGTCGCATGCGCCGTCATTGCGTTAATCGTCTATTTATTCCTGAATGATAGGTGCAATGCGACATAGATGCGTTATTCAGTTTATCTTGAGCCTTGAACACATGCGGTGACTTGATTTTCTGCAAAACAGACTTGAAATATTATTTTCTACCATTGCAATGGTGTAAGTGGGTGTATTGACAACAATTTATAAGTCTCGCATTTCATAGCTAATTTCCATAAAATTGACGCAACTTTCCTTCCTTTTGGCTGCAATATCTAAATAAAACAGTATAAATAACTTGTATTTCTACAAGTTATCAACCATCCGTAGGGGGACACTCAAGGTGCCACGAGGCCGTGCATGAAACTTTACTTTAAACTAATGAGAGAGACCGAGGGATGTGTTGTCCCACGTTCGACTCCCGCTTACTATACAAATACCATCCGTAGGGTGACACTAAAGATGCCTCGAGGTCGAGTATAGATCTCACAGTGTGAACTTTTAGGGAGAAACGTGTAAAGGAAAAATGAAGTATAATATACCCCATTTTCCTCCAACTGAGTGTTTTACTTAGGGTTAATTAACTTAGGAAAAATCAGCTACTGATTTTAACTAAGCAAATGATTAATTTGTCAAAAAAAAAAAAAAAAAAAAACACTTGCCTTTGGATAGTTAAACAATTTTGATTAAGGTCTATTAAACACTTTAAAAAATTTTAATAAAAAATTGCATGTTTGTAACAAATCTATCTAATTCATCTTTCTAGGTAAGTTCCCAAGTAGGGGTGTTATGTTTCCGTCAACTTAAATATCCCAACTTAGATAGAACTCACCTTAGACAAAAGGTCCCTTATAGATACATTTGTTACAATGTTAATCTTTTAATTAAAAATCAATTTAGTCCTATTAAACCGATTAAAAGATTAAACTTAAACTTCTAATCTAATTAGAAACGTTATCATAGGTCAGTTGAGGTTGATGCCCTAAACTCTCGTTGGGTCTTGTAGTTTGTAAACACCTGTATTGAACAAACGCTTGTGATGCAATAATATGAGATATTTTCTTCACTGTTGTCTATTAAAACATGAGATTCTTTATTTGCTTTATCACAAACCAATAAACTAAGATCTCTGGTTGTCGTTATAACTTAAGCATGTGTGTGGAGACATACAAGTGGATCATGCCTTAAGTGATAACCAAAATGGTCTGTAGGATATAGATATAGGAGGGAGACCTTATCTTGGTGACACTATGGATATGGCCCGCTTTGTAGATTGTTACAAGTGTTGTGACGTGCTAAAGATTGTTTGATCCTAATCATTCATGTGGAGATGTGCGAGCGGGGGCATCCTATACAAAGGAGTTTGTATAAGACCGGACCACGAAGTGTATAGTCTCATTATATAATACCGTTCATGACAGAGACTTCACTTCACTAGAATGACCATAGGTAACATGATATTAATCCTGAGTGAGTTGGGAACTCCTGCCTTTGAGGGCGGTCCTTTGATTTGCATGGGTGAAAGTGGCTAGATTACCGACTCAAACCTACCACTTTGGGGATTCATTTGATTAGGGAGCTGAGAACTCAGCTACATAAGATGAAATTCACTCCTTCCCCAAAGAAAGGGTAAGTAGATAGATTGCTCCCTTAAGGGCGGATTCTGAGGCTTGAACGATGTGGCGCCACACACCATCTCATGGCGCGAGAGGTGTCCACTCATAGTAGGACTATGAGATATTGTTCATTAAGGGATAAGTGGTACTTAAGGAGCTAGATGTAACTACAGGGGGAAAACGATAAATTGACACATCTGTACTTACAAGTATCTGTGAAGGGCTATCGTACTATTGACTGGTTATGTTCGATGGACACAGAAATATATCTGTGGTGAGAAGAGTGAAGTTGTCGGTCTGTAGATGAGTGCTCAATAGTTAACGGATGGTGGATCTCGTGGCTAAAGAGTTTAGTCAGCTATTCACGTACTGTTGGAGCTTCAAACTTCAGGTCCATAAGGTCCCCTTAGTAGCTCAATGGATTCAAGTTAAGAATCAGTTTTTGGGTCAGTTTGAAGTGTTCAAATTGATGAGAGTAAGTTTGATTATATATGAATGATTAAACTGGTTCAATTATATACGATATAGTTCACATGATGTATGAGATACATTAATTGGAGGAAAATGGTGTAAATATGATTTATATTAAGTAAAAGAGAAAAGGACTATGGTTTAAATGTTACATATGATGTGATATTAAAACTATAGGTTATAAATATAATATGATAAGTTAGTTATTATATTCATCTATAATTAAAAAAATTATCAGATTATTGTTGGTGGTTTTCTCCATAACCGTGTGTGAAAGTAGAAGGTTGCATTCAGTTTTCATAACTGAAAGATAAATGAAAAATGTTTTCATTTTGAAGAAGAATCGTAGTATCGCTTCATTAGAGTACATTGTCTATCGTTTAGTTCATGAGAGCCTACACGATAGCTCAAAGTGTTTTCCTAAACGACCGTGTACACACGCATCTGTCGAGACAATTGTGTTGTTTTTACTAAGTGATCGCACCTAAGCGAGCTTCACTAAATAATCATCTAGACGATCAGACTTGTTTTACTAAACGATCATGTACCTTTACTAAACGATTGAGCACAAGTCTATACGATAGACACAGTCTTCTCCCACTTGCTTGGTCGTTGAATACAATTATTCTTTCCTCCTTCCCTCTACCAAATCCAACAGAGCCCACACCTCCTGGATTCTCACTCCGAAAATACCAATGTTACTGAGTGGTGGTGTCCAAGTTGCTGCTTGTTTGTGGAGAAGTCTATTTGTTTGCGAAGTGCCAGCGAGAGATTTGGGTAGACGATTGCAGCGATAGCGAGAGGTGCTGTTCTTGACGAGAGCGAGAGATAAACAGAGGAAGAGTTCTTCAAAGATGAGTCTTTTGTTTCTTTGTATTTAATTTATTGAAGCATGTCGTATTTTATTCTAAAATGCATAACTTGTTTGTATGTTTTTGAATGCTTGTTTTTTTTTGTTACAATGAATTTAGAACGATCTGGCTTCCGCTCATAGGCACTCTTTGATAAAAGTTCCTTCAATTGGTATTAGAGCCAGGTTCTGATATTCCAAATCCATTGATGTATAGAATAACATTTACAATATTAGTGGGTAAAGCATGTCTACATTCTATTTAGGTGTTAAATAAGTTTGTGGATGTTGATTAAGGGAGTTTTCTGGGATGGTTGCCTCTGTTATTTAATTCTTTTACATTCAAAGTTAATTGTAAGGGCCTTTGTGTTTTTGGGTGTATTAACTTGCTATCGAGTCTGTAATTCAATGTGTTTGAGTTAGTTACTCTGAATTTTGAGGAAAAAGAAAACCCGACGTTGGTCAGATCGTGTAAACGATGGGGTAAGCAACCGTTAAGTATAGGATACTCGATAGCAAGGTGAACGTATGCGCACTAAATGATCGTGTAGCTCAGCAAGCTTCATCGCTTAGTCACTGACTACAAGATTGTGAAGTAAAGGTTACTTAAGCACTTGCTCTATGATCGTGCTTTACAACAACGTCTTCGTCTAAACGATCGTTTAGACTTGCGCGTTTAATATTAGTGCACTAAACAATTGAGTATCTCATGCTTCATCGCATTGTAAAAGGTACTCGATCGTTGCTAAGCGATCGTGGATACTCGGCAAGTTTATTAAACGATCAGAGAGGCTTCATTCGGGCAGTTCAAGACCCAGTTTTCCTGTGAATCGACTTGCTCAATGGTGTCATGTAATAGATAGATTTTAATTTCCATTTTTTAGGCTAAATCATCCCGATTCATTATCTTTGGTGAATGTACATAAAATGTATGTTTTGTATGCCATATAGTTGAAACCCCACCTTAGATTATGCATTGGTCATGCATCATCTCTATATTGTAAGTGTTATGATAGTAGTTTCTATGACTTAAATTACATAAGAGCATGCTCATGCATCATATAATATAAGAGTTATATTTATGCATGCATTAACCATTGACATGCATCATCTTTATATTATAAGCGTTATAGTATGAGGGTGTATGGAAGCATGTTTGCTTAGTTCATTACCAAATATATAAGAGTTATATATAGTAATGAATGGACAATGCATGAAGCATGACACAGGTTAAATTTATAAGAATTATAAATACCTAGTCGTGCATGGAAATTTGAATGGGTTTTGGTTGTTTCTTTTATAAGAGTTATAAGGAAAATTAGAACTAAAATCAATAAGAAAGACATGCATGCGAAGTTAGGCTTGAATCATGATTTCAAAAGAGTTCTAAAACTTGGTGGAGATAGACCTAAGGTCATGATTCTAATGAGATTAGAAACCTAAGGTTTAATCTTTTAATCAGTTTAATAGGATTAAATTGACTAATAAAAGATTAAATATGTAGCAAATCTATCTATAAGGGACCTTTTTTCTAAGAGGGTCTGTCTAGGCTAGGGTACTTAAGCTAACGGAAATGGAATACCCCTATCTGGGAATCTACCTGAAAAGGTAGATAGATTTGATGCATGTATGCAAATTTGAAGACAGTTTGTTAAAGAGTTTAATGGGACTACTTGAACTTGTTTAATTTCAAAGACAAGATTTTTTTTTAGCAAATTAAACTGACTTAGATAAAATTAGTAGCCGGATGGTCTATGTTAATGAACCCCTAGGTAAATATTCAGAGGGAGGTACTTGGGGTATATGATACTTCATTTAAACTTCTTTGTGTTTCTTCCTTTATGTTCACACTGTGGGATCTATCCTCGACCTTGTGGCTCCCTAGGAGTGTCCCCCTAAAGGATGGTGTTTGGGTAGGTCAATATCAAGGTGAATGGAGAGAATGCTCATGGTAAGTGGGAGTGGGACGTGCGACAACATATCCCATGGTCTCTCTTGTTAGGTGGGATAACGTTTCTTTGTATCGCCTCGAGGCACCTTGGGAGTGTCCCCTTATAGGATGGCAATACTGGACGACTCTTTATCTGATCTCCTGTATAGGATAAGGTCGTTTTAGTCTCTTGTCATAATCTTCTTTTTCCCTATGGTGGGTGCATTAGGGCTGGACTTTAGGACTGAAAATGAGGGGTTACACTTATGCAAAATTGTTAAAGGCTAACAGTTCTGGATTGAAAAATGGTGACTGTTTGAGTCAGTTACAAGAGTTGCTTCTGCCTAATGGATGAGAGTGTCTCATCCTAGTGAAGGGGCATCTGATCACCCCACCGGTGACATTTGTCCTACCTCGTTGGGGCATAATTACGAAATAGATGTCTTTTCACTCAGGGTACATGGAAACTATTTTGCTAAAACTAAAATTGGTATTAAAAAAGTGGTATTGCATAGACTCATTACGTTTGTTCATTTTTCAGCAACGTAAATATGGTTATAGCCACATTAGCTATTTTAAGTACCGAAAAATTGATTGGCGAGAACTACGCTAGTTGGAAACGCATGATCACAATAATTTTAATCATCGATGACCTGAGGTTCGACCTAGAAGCGAAATTGTCCAAGCTGGATATAGGAGAAGAAGAAGGCTAAGGCCAAGAAAAAATAAGGTAAATATGATTTACTAGTTTTGGAAACTTGTTTAGTGGAGAATGATGATTCTGCCTGGATTATTGACTCTGGGGCCACTAATCATGTTTTTTCTTCTTTTCAGGGGATTATATCCTAGTGGCAGCTTGAGGCTAGAGAGATGACGATGTCAGTAGGCATCGGGTACGTCGTCTCAATTGTGGTAGTGGGAGGGCTCCAGTTGACTTTACAGAAGAAGTTTATCATTTTGAACGATGTTTATGTAGTTCCCGAGTTAAAGCGAAACTTCATTTCTGTAAAGTGTCTGATTTAGTGTAAATATACTATTGATTTTGATTTGAATAAAGTGTTTATTCATAAAGATGGAGTTGAGATCTGTTCAGCAAAATTGGAAAACAACTTGTATGTGCTAAGGCCGTTAGCAACGAGTTCCCTCCATAACATAGAGATGTTTAAAACAGCTGTAACTCAAAATAAACGACAAAAAGTTTCTCCTAAGGAAAATGTCCAAATTTGGCACCTTCGATTAGGGCACATCAATCTCAATAGAATTGGGAGGTTGGTGAAGAATGGACTTCTAAGTGAGTTAGAGGAAAATTCTTTACCAGTATGCGAATCTTACCATGAAGGCAAGATGACTAAAAGATCTTTTATTGGAAAAGGTTATTGAGCCAAATAGCCTCTAGAGTTAGTGCATTATGACCTTTGAAGTCTGATGAATGTGTGAGCCAGGGAAGGCTATGAGTATTTCACCACTTTTACTGATGATTACTCTCGGTATGGGTATGTTTATTTGATGCTACAGAAGTTTGAATCCTTTGAAATGTTCAGAGAGTTCAAGGCTGAAGTTGAAATGCATTAGACGAATTAAAACACTTCGATCGGATCAGGGCAGAGAGTTTTTGGATTTGGAGTTCTAGTACTATATCATAGAACATGGAATCATTTTCCAACTCTCAGCATCGAGTACACCTCAGTAGAATGGTGTAGTGGAGAGGAGAAACAAACCCTTGTTGGACATGGTTTGGTAAATGATGAGTTACGCTTCCTTACTGGACTCGTTTTGGAGTTTTGTAATGGAGATTTCAGTGTATATCCTTAACTGTGTTCCTTCCAAGAGTGTTGTGAGAACACCTTTGGAGTTGTGGAACAGGCGTAAAGCTAGTTTACGACACTTCCGCATATAAAGATGCCCGACACATGTGTTTGAGGCTAATCCAAACAAATTGGAACCACGCCCGAGGTTGTGCCTATTGTAGGCTACCTCAAAGGCACATGAAGGGGTTACTTTTATGATCTTATGGAAAATAGAGTATTTATATTAACGAATGCTACCTTCGTGGAGGAGGATTATATAAGGGAGCACAGTCCACGAAGTAAGATCTGTTGTGAGAATTTTCCAACGAAATTACTGAAAATTCAACAAGAGTTGTTGAAGAGTCTACTCCATCGGCAAGAGTTGTTGATGAAAGTTCATCTAGTAGGTCAGTTCCACCTCAAGAGTTGAGGGAACCTTGACGTAGTAGGAGGGTTGCGAACCCACCTGTTCACTATCTGGGTTTCACGAAATTTTTGGCTATGGTAGCTGATAGCGAGATTGAGGATCCGTTTTCTTATCAGAAGGCAATAGAGGATGTTGCATAGGATGAATGGGTCAAAACCATGGATCTCAAGATGGAGTCGATGTACTTCAACTCAGTATGGAATCTTATAGATCAACTTGATGGGGTTAAACCTATAGGTACCAAATGAATCTACAAAAGGAAATGAGATGCCGATGGAAAGGTGCAAACCTTTAAGGCTAGACTTGTAGCAAAGGGTTATACCCAGGTGGAGGGAGTCGACTATAAGAAGCCTTTCTCACCTACTGCCATGTTGAAGTCTATCCGCATCTTCTTGTCCATTGCCTCATATTATGACTATAAGATATGGAAAATGGACGTCAAGATTGCCTTTTTGAATGGTAATCTTGAGGAGACCATTTATATGGTGCAGCCTGAGGGATTCATAGCCTAAGGTCAAGAGCTAAAGGTTTGCAAACTGAATAGGTACATTTATGGGCTGAAATAGGCATCTCGATCTTGGAGCATTCAATTTGATACTCCGATCAAATCGTACGACTTTGACCAAAACGTTGATGAGCCTTGTGTCTACAAGAAAATCATCAACAGTTCAGTAGTTTTCCTAGTGTTGTATATAGACGATATCCTACTCATTGGGAATGATGTAAGACTATTAACTGCAATTAAGAATTGGGAGAGGCTCAATTTGTTCTTGGGATTCAGATCTTTCGGGATGGAAAGAACAAAATGCTAGCGCTGTCTCATGCATCGTACTTTAACAAGATGTTGTTCAAGTACTCAATGCAAAACTCCAAAAGGGGCCTACTGCCTTTCAGGCATAGAGTTACATTGTCTAAGGAAGTATCCTAAGACACCTCAAGAGGTTGAGGAGATGAGACGGGTCCCCTATGCATCTGTTGTTGGCAGTTTGATGTATGCAATGCTGTGTACTAGACCAGACATCTGCTATGCTGTGAGGATTGTCAGTAGGTATCAGTCTAATCCAAGATAGGGTCACTATACCACAGTCAAGAATATCCTCAAATATCTTTGGAGAACGAGAGACTACATGCTCGTGTATGAATCTATGGATTTGATCCTTACTGGATACACAGACTCTGACTTTTTTACTGACAAGGATTCTCGAAAATCCACTTCAGAGTCAGTGTTCACTCGTAACGGAGGAACTGTAATGTGGTGAAGCACTAAGCAGGGGTGCATTGCTGACTCCATAATGCAGGCCAAGTATGTAGCTGCTTGTGAAGCTGCTAAGGAGGCCATTTGGCTCAGGAAGTTCTTGACTGATTGGAAGTTGTTCTAGACATGTCTAGGCCCATCACCCTCTATTGTGATAATAGTGGTGCTGTGGCAAACTCCAGGGAGCTAAAGAGTTACAAGCGTGGAAAACATATAGAGCGGAAGTATCATCTCATCCGTGAAATAGTGCATCGAGGAGACATGATAGTCACGAAGATCGCTTTGGAGCATAACGTTGCTGAACCGTTTACGAAGGCTCTTACTGCTACAGTTTTTTAAGGTCACCTTCAAAGCATGGGTCTGTAGTTGGACTAGGGCAAGTGGGAGATTTTTGTACTGGAACTTAGTGCCCTAGTTTATTATTTTGTACTTGTTGTTATTACACCCCACTCGCTTTAGAACAAGTAGGAAATTGTTGGGGTTGATGCCCTAAACTCTCATTGGGTGCTTTAGTTTGTAAACACTTGCATTGAACAAATGCTTGTGATGTAATAATATGAGAAATTTTCTTCACTGTTGTCTATGAAACATGAGATGTTTTATTTGCTTTACCATAAACCAATCAACTAATATCCCTAGTTGTCGTTGTAACTTAAGCATGTGTGTGGAGACATATAAGTAGATCATGCCTTAAGTGATAACAAAAATGGTCTGTAGTATATGGATATAGGAGGGAAACCTTATCCTGGTGACACTACGGATGCGGCCCACTTTATAGATTGTTACAAGTGTTGTGACATGCTACAGATGGTCTGATTCTGATCATTCATGTGGAGACATGCGAGCGGGGGCATCCTATACAAAGGAGTTTGTATAAGACCGGACCACGAAGTGTATAGTCTCGTTATATAATGTCGTTCATGACAGAGACTTCACCCCTAAGTGAGTTGGGAACTCATGCCTTTGAGGGCGATCCTTTGATTTCCATGGGTGCGACTGGCTAGATTGCCGACTCAAACCTACCACAAAAATATATCTATGGTGAGAAAATTTATCATACTGTTGACTGGTTATATCCGATGAACCTAGAAATATATCTGTAGTGAGAAGAGTGCAGCTGTCGGTCTTTAGTGGAGTACCCGACAGTTAACCGATGATGGATCTCGTGGTTAAAGAGTTCAGTCAGCTATTCATGTACCATTGAAGCTTCAAACTATAGGTCCATAAGGTCCCCTTGGTAGCTCAATAGATTCAAGTTGATAATCAGTTTTTGAGTCAGTTTGAAGTGTTCAAATTGACGAGAGGGAGTTTGATTATATATGATATGATTAAACTGGTTCAATTATATATTATGTAGTTCACATGATGTATGAGATACATTAATTGGAGGAAAACGATGTAAATATGATTTTTATCAAGTAAAGGAGAAAAAAACTATGGTTTCAATGTTGCATATGATGTGATATTAAAACCATAGGTATAAGTATAATATGATAAGTTAGTTATTATATTTATTTATAATTAAAACAATTATGAAATAATTGTTAGTGGTTTTCTCCATAACCGTGCGTGAAAGTGGGAGGTTGCATTCAATTATCATAACTGAAAGATAAAATGAAAAATGTTTTCATTTTGAAGAAGAATCATAGTATAGCTTCATTAGTGTACACTGTCTACCGTTTAGCTCACGAGAGCCTACACGACAGCTCAAAGTGTTTTCTTAAACGATCGTGTACACGCACATCTGTCTAAACAATCGTGTTGTTTTTGCTAAGCGATCACGTGCCTAAGCGAGCTTCACTAAACGATCAGACCTATTTTACTAAACGATCATGTACCTTTACTAAACGATCAAGCACAAGTCTATACGATAGACACAAACTTCTCATACTTGCTTGGTCGTTGAATATGATCGTTCTTTCCTCCTTCCCTCTACCAAATCCAACAAAGCCCACACCTCCGGGATTCTCACTTTGAGAATACCAAGGTTATTGAGTGATGGTGTCCAAGTTGCTGCTTGTTCGTGGAGAAGTCTGTTCGTGTTTGAAGCGCCAGCGAGAGATTTGGGTAGACGATTGCAGCGACAGCGAGAGGTGATGTTCTTGACGAGAGCAAGAGATAAACAAAGGAAGAGTTCTTCAAAGGTGAGTCTCTCGTTTCTTTGTATTTAATTTATTGAAAGCATGCTATAATTTATTTGAAATGCATAACTTGTTTGTATGTTTGTGAATGCTTGTTTTTCTATCACAGTGAATTTGAAACAATCTTGTTTCCGCTCATAGGTTCTCTTTGATAAGAGTTCCTTCAATATCTATCTTAAAATGTCATGTTTGTTGTGCACTGTCATGGGAGCTGTGTTGTGGTAAAGGTGCTGTAAGTGAGGTTGCTGGTTTGTGTTTATATTCTTCCTCGAATTAGAACGTTGTAAGTGGAATTTTCCAGGTTTTTGAATCTTAATCTAAATGTATTTGAGCTGTTATAAATTGAAATGATGTGGTTTCATGTACATTTACTGAAGTAGTATTTTTATGACAAGTTTAAAAAAAAAAACATTTTTTACTAGATTATTAAGTATTGGTCGAATTATGTGTTTTTCTATGGCCTATTATAATTGTCATTTTGTTCTCATATTTACACTTGAAAAGTATTTTGTGAATGGCATGAATTTATAAATAACACTCAACATTACTTCTCTTATTTGTAGATTGTTTACTCTAGCAATGTTCACAAAATGGGAGTTCAATGTCTTTAACTCCTCCAAGCAAACCTTGTTCTAAAAGAGCTTGAAGACCTCTTTCACTCACATGAGATAATCTGTTATGCCATAACATAGACTTATCTGTTTCTTTCTCAGATGCAACAACAGCACTACCTAAAACTGCAGTACCCTCCAACATATAAAGACCATTCCTCAAGGTTCCCTTTAGCTTAACCAAAGAACCCTTGGGAAAAGAAAGCATTCTACCAAAGGAATTTTGGATTATATACATTCAGATTTGTGGGGTTCTACAAAGATACCTTCTATGGGAGGTTCGAGATACTTTATGTCAATCATTGATGATTTTTCAAGAAAGGTGTGGATGTGTCCACTAAAATGATGAAGCTTTTGGGAAATTTTTTGAATGAAAAAAGCAGGTTGAGAACCAGATAGACAGGAATATCTCAACCAGACAGGCAGGAAGGTAAAATATCTGAGGACAGACAATGGTTTGGAATTTGTGTATCACAAATTTGATAAATGTTGCAAATCTGAGAAAATTACGAGGCATTTCACTATTACGTACACTCCACAGCAGAATGGTTTAGCTGAGAGGTTCAACAGAACAATTATGGAGCGTACAAAATGTCTCTTGACAAATGCTTCATTACCCTTGAAGTTTTGGGGGGAAGCTGCCCAAACAGTCTGTTATCTTATTAATAGGAGTTCGTCTTCGCTTTGGGCCTAAAGACTCCTCAGGAGATATGGACAAGAAAAGCTCTAAGCTTGGATCATCTCAGAGTGTTTTGATGTTCAGCTTATACTCATGTTAAGGAAGGGAAGCTGAATAAGAGGGCACTAAAATGTATGTTTATTGGCTATCCTCAGAGGGTTAAAGGATATAAACTTTGGTGCTTGGAAGAGGGCAGAAATAAATGCATTATCAGCAGAGATGTGACTTTTAATGAAACAGAGATGCCATTTCATGTTAAAGAGTAGCAGAAACAGTAAATAAATGATCAAGTTGAGACAGAGGATAGAATTGATTCTAAAGTACAACCATCAGTTACTTCAGGTGATTCCAGTGATCAGTCATCTAGTTCTGATGGTAGACAGCCTCAACTGCAGAGTACTTTGATTGATGAAGGAGCTTTTGGTGAAGAAAGCTCAAGTAGCAGTGACCTACAGAACTATCAGCTTACACGTGACAGGCCTCAGCAGGTGAGGCAAGCTCCTACGAGGTATGGTTATGCTGATTTAGTTGCTTATGCTCTTACTTGTGCAGCAGACAGTATTGAAGCAAAGCCTCTTACTTTTGAGGAGGCTATTGTATCTGATTCGAAGAAACAATGGAAGGATGCTATGGAAGCAGAGTTGTTATCATTGCAGAAGAATCAGACATGTTCATTGGTTCCAAGGTCTCCTAATTAGAAACTCATTCAGTCAAAGTGGATTTATAAAATCAAGCCAGGTACAGGAGGTGACAGCAAGCCTAGGTATAAGGCTAGATTGGTAGCCAAGGACTACACTCAAAAGGAGGGAGTTGACTTTCATGAGATTTTCTCTCTAGTGGTGAGGCACTTATCCATTCGATTAATTTTATCTATTATTGTTCACTTTGATATGTTTGTTGAACAAATGGACGTCACCATAGCTTTCCTTCATGGTGAATTGGAGGAAGTGATCTACATGGCTCAACTTAACGGCTATGAGGTGAAAGGAAAGGAAGACATGGTTTATCGTCTTCATATGTCCATCTATGGACTGAAACAATCGCCGAGACTATGGTATATAAGATTTGACACCTTTATTCTGAAGCAGAGGTTTCATAAGAGCTCATATGATGTCTGCATGTACTGGAAACTATCTTAGAAAGGTACATATACTTATCTACTTCTGTATGTAGATGATGATTCTGGTGTCTAAGGATTATTCTGAAATTTGTGATCTCAAAAAACGATTGAGTAGTGAATTTGAGATGAAAGATTTAGGTGAACTGAAAAGGATCCTAGGCATGGATGTGAAAAGAGATAGGGAGAAAGGTTTGTTAACCATTTCGCAAGAGAGTTATGTGCATAAACTGCTTGAGAAGTATAATATGTCTGGTTGTAAGGCAGTTTCGACACCCTTAACATCTCATTTTAGGCTTTTTTCATCTCAGTGTCCAGTTACTGAACAAGAAAGGTTATAGATGGCTAATATTCCCTATTGTAATATTGTTGGAAGTATTATGTATTTGATGATTTGTACTAGGCCTGACTTGAGATTTGCTATGAGTATGATAAGTAGGTTTATGTCAAATCCTGGGAAGGAGCATTGGAATGCAGTTAAATGGGTGCTTCGATATTTGAAAGGTAGTGCCAGTGTATCATTGTGTTTTAGCAGGGATTGTGATAAATTAGCACTGTTGGAAGGCTTCACAGATGCAGATTATGCTGCAGACCTTAACAAAAGAAGGTCTCTATCAAGTCACATTTTTCGTTTGTTTGGTAATGTGGTCAGTTGGAAGGTTACTCTACAGTCAGTTGTTGCTTTGTCTACTACTGAGTCAAAGGATATTTTAGTGGTGAAGCTGTGAAAGAGGCAGTGTGGTTGAAAAGAATAATTAGTGAGTTGTTGTCGCAGGAGTTCATTCCTATCGTCCGTTGTGATAGCCAGAGTGCTATTCATCTTATGAAGAATCCATCTCATCACAAACGGTCTAAGTATAACGATGTCAAATTTCATTTTATCAGAGAAGTTGTGGCCCAGAAAGATGTTGAACTGGTCAAGGTTCATACAGTTGAGAATTTGTCAGATATGTTAACTAAGGTTCTTATAGGAAGATTAGAGAATCAGCTTGGCACTTAAATATTCTTGTTATGAGGGAGATTTGTAGAAAATAACAAGGTATTTAAGTGAGTTTTTATTGGGTTTTTGGAAAAATTAAAGACCCAATAACAATATCGTAATTAATGAGCAGTGGCAAACTTGTAATTACTCTTCTCTTCTCCACTTAGGGCAGCAAATCGTGGGTTTTAATTAGCTGAAGAAAAAGAAAAAGTTGTAGCCGCTAAACCAAAGAAAAACGGAGAGCAACCACTTGGGGAGTCGTCTAGACTGGTGCGGCCAGTCAGGTGAGCAAGGCAGAGGTGTCGTGAGTTAGGGGTTGAGGCCGTGCAGCATAGTGCAACCGCGTGTGTCTGCGGCGATCGAAGCGTGGGTGTCCATGCTAGTGCTCAGTTTGGTCTGAGCAATCTTTAGGTTCCGGTGGGTTTCGGTTCAGCGAGGGTTCATCATTCAGTTCCGGTGGGTTCCGGTTCGCTGCAGGTCTGGATTTTTTTCCGTGGTTCGCCAATCAGAGGCGGGTAGCACACGGTTTTGGGCTATTTTTTGCAGCGGGTTGTTCATAGTTTTTAGAGGCAGCATTGTGTGCGGTTCTCTCGATATCAATGGATACAAAAATTAAAGATTGTGATTTTGTTGATTATCTATAATTTATAAATTTGTTGATTATCTATAATTTGTAAAATTCCTTTACTGCTCATTAATAAATTAACTCAAGCTGGTTCTCAAAGTGGATGTAGACCAAACTGGTCGAACCACTATATATCTTGGTGTTGCTTTTGCGTTCTGTTTGGCCATCTAAATTAGATTCAGATACTCTCACATATTGCAGTCAAGAAACTCATTGGTAAGTAGTTCATTTTATTCTTAATACCAAGTTTTGGCAGCTACAAAGAGTTCATTATATAATTTTCTATACCTTGTCTAACTATAGTACTCTTGCATGGGAAACTTTGCCTAGAAGTGTTACTAGTTTCATCTCAAATCAGTATTTTAATAAAAAAAATACCATTACTTAATTAGATTATCTGAAATGTTAGATTTTCTTCCATGTACATTACATTTTTATTGAAACACATCGACACGATCTTCCTAGAGGGTATAAATGCTGTAATATCGAGAAATACATGAAGTTGATGGACATGTGTTTGGTTTCAAGTCTAGTACAGTCATATGAATCAGATACAATATTCTACTGACTTTTAACCAAGTGAAACTCTTTTACATTGTTTATCATAATTAGCCTATCTATTTTTTTTTTTTTTTTTTTTTTTTTTTTTTTTTTGTTGTTGTATCTTCTATTAGTAGCTTTAACAATGGTTGTCTATATATCAATATGAGTGTTGGGTTGTTGATTGTTGGATTTCATTCCTCCCCTTATGATTGTTGGATTAACTTTAGCCTTAGCTTCTGTCAAGATCTTTACTTACTTGGTTGACCAATGTTGTTAGAGTTAAATCAGGAAGATAAAAAAAAAATTGTTTATTTTTTTATTAGATAACTAAAATGACGATACATATTGAAACTGATGGAAGAATGTGAATATCGCTATCATTTAAACATCCCTTGATTATATGAACTTTTTTGTGATTATATATATTGTTTATTAATATAATATGGTTTATTACTTATGTATTATTTGAGATAAAAATCATGATGTTTTTGTTTTTATTAGGTGTATAAAGTGGTGGCACATGCAAGAGCTACATATAATGGGAAGCATAATTGTATTGGATACTTTCCAAAATAGGAAAACTAGAATATACTTTTGATGGTGAGAACTTTTGGTCATGTGAATATGTTTCTTTTTCTTGGATCGTGTATACTCGATTTCTACAGGATTATGCGAATTTGGAGCTAAACACATACATATATTTTTAGCATAAAAATGTTGGTTAAATTAACTTTTTGGATTAATATGTAGTATTTCATTTTTATAGATAGAACTTTGAATATTCTATGTACATTGATCATATATGGAAAAAGTGCTATAAAATGTGAACAAAAAACAATATTTAAAACATATATCATTGCATCTCTATCAATGCTATAAAAAAGTATAATGTATGCAGTTTTGCCAATGCTATAAAATGTAAAAAGAATTGCAATTGAAAGCGGAATTTCATATAACATTCCATAATATTTAAAATGATAGAGTAAACTAACATGCATCGAAAGAAATTAGAATCAATAAACACTCTAATTATATTTAATTTGAGTTTTAAAATATGCATTGAAACAAAATTTCAGAGAAAAAGGTTTCATGAACTACAACTTTTGATGAATCTCTTCAAACACAGCTTCTCTCCACAAATTGGAACTTCAAATCAGTAATGGACCACCACAAAGATCTTCTCTACTATCCTCTAACTTGGATTCAGAGGTGGAATCTCTGAATTAAAGTGAATTTTTATTGAGAGAGAAGAGGGTTTGGAGAGATATACAGATTTTCTAGGTTGATAGTTGCATGATTATCCTCCCCATCAAAATCTCAACAAGTTAAACATACAAAAACATGCAAATCCTTCCGCTTCAACTCATTGAACCCTCAAGGACCTGACCCTTAGTGGGCTAGGTGTTTGATTTGGAGGAATCCACTCCATTTGAAGATAAAAAATTGGAAAATTCCACTCAATAGTAGAATATTCCAATTTTGCTTTTCAATTTTCATTTTCATTTAATTTTCAATAAAAATAAATATATATATTGTAAATTCAAATCTGAATTTGAATTTTAATAAATGAAAAATGTTTTATTTATATAAATAAATAATTAAACTAATTTAATTAATTAATTAATTAATAATTTAATTTGAAATATTAAATTAATCAAATACCTAATTTATACATGAATCCTATTCATGCAATTCAATATTTAAATCTTTTAAATTCTTCAATTTTGTTTAATTTCAACAAAATTAATTGTTTCAATTGTATCAAATACAATTAATCAAAATCCTAATTGAATTCGAATACTTCAAATTCAAAACCCTAATTTCGAGTCTGAACATTTCAAATCTACTCAATTCACTAATCCAAGATATAATTTTATGAGCTAGTAGAGGGACCTTATGGACTAACAGATCATGAACTCCAACGATTTGAGATTAATTGGCTAAACTCTTTAGACCAAATAAATAAATATTCGTTAACTACTGAGACACACCACTATAGCTCAATAGTTGCACTCTTCTCACTGTAGATATATTTCTGTCTACTTTAACCATAATTAGTAAGTCGATCGTTCACAAGTTGTTCGTATTTATAGCTAGGTCAAAATTATCGTTTTACCCCTGAAAATACATCTTGCTCTGTAAGCTCTCACTGATCCTCTATTGAACAATTGGTTTATAATCTAACTAATAAATCATAACTCTCTCAATCATGTGAGGGCGGGGCCTCGTTGTTTAAGATAAGGAATCGATGCTTAAGAAAACAACCTATCTGCTAACCCTAAGTCGGGTAGGAATGAATTCCATTTTGCATAACTATGTCCATAATAATCTATCTGGTTTCATCCCATGAATGAGAGGCTTATTAAGCAGTGCTGTTGAACTACTCTTACCTATGCAGATCAAAGGATAATCCCGAATAAACAGGAGTTCATAGTTAACTCAAGATTAATATCGAGTTACCCTAGGTCATTGAATTTGAAATAGTCAGTTTTAACAGTAAACAGTCGTTATAAAGAAAAGTGACTATTTCGAGGTCCGATCTTATGCAAACTCATTGTATAGGATGCCCCAAATCACATGTCTCCACATAAATGATTTTGGGATCACATCATTTGTATCAAAATACAAAATGGGTCGTATCCGATAATGTAACCAGGATGAGGTACCCAATCTCATCCATATACTTATAGACCATTTTGGCTATATACTAAAACTTGATCCACTTTTATGTCGCCACATAAAATTAAAGTATTCATATTATAGCCATGGATTCGTTTATTGGATTTTTATAATAGAATGCAATATCAATAACAATTTATTGAATAAAATACTCAATAATACTTTAATTGATAAATAGAATATATTGTCAATATCTATGAACAACGAGTTTTAGGACATTCTCAACAGAAAAATCGCTATAATAAGTTTTTGGACTTTCAATAATATCGGCTATGACAGCGTGGAGAAAAATGATATTAAAGGGTTACAATAGCATTTTTTACATGCTATCAAAACATTTTAATTGTATTTTTTTTCATACTATTAAAACGTTATAGTATGGTTATCTTAGCATTTCTTTTCATTCTATTAAAAACGCTATAAAATAGTTTTGACAACTTTTTTTCCATGCTATTAAAAATGCTATGAAAGAAAAAACATAGCGTTTTTGGCTAACGCTATGAAATGTTTCCATAGCATGGTAATTCTGTAATAAAAAATAGACTTTTTATGGCACATATTATAGCAGGCAAAAAACGCTATCAAAATTATTGGACTTTCCATAACATCGCTTATGATAGGATCTCCAAAAACGCTATCAAAATTCTACAATAGCATTGGACTGCTATCATATGCGATATTTGTTGTAGTGGTTGGTGGGTTTGTAGGAGTTGAGTGAAATTGTGTTAAGTTGTTCTTTTAAAGTTGTTTGAAGTTGTTCTACTACAAATTTTATGTAAGTGCTATGGTTTGTTTTTGTTGTTAGTGTATGAAGCACAGGTTAGGTACCATAAGTGTAAATGCAAATTACAGCTTGAAAGCTTATTTGAGGTCAATTACAGGTTACGTAAAAGTGGTCTCAATGGCCCAATTTTTATTCAAATAATATAGTTGACGGGTAAAAAAAAGTCAATAAAAGTGTATAGTTGACGCTTAAAAGCCATCTATAAAAACATTTTCTTGACATTCAAAACACCGTCAATAAAAAGAGTTTTCTTGACGTTCTTAAAAAATAGTTTATGGACAAAAAATATCAATACTATCTTACTTTGACGTTTGAAGTGTATCAACAAAAGTGTTTTTCTTTTTTTACGTTTTTTCCATAGTTGATGGGCAAAACACGTTAAAGTACCCTTTCTTGATGGTCAAAAACATCAAGAAAGGGTTTCTGGTGACTTTTTTTACCATCAAGAGAACAAGTTTTCTTAATGGTCACATTTTCTTGATGTTGGCTGTCTTGAAGTTTTTTGCTATCAAAGTAGACATTTTTTTTTTTACATTTTTTATTCATCAACAAAGGCCAAATTTGTAGTAGTATTATCACATTTTTCATCAAAGTTCAATTCAAAGGTTTGCAGAGATACAAACAATTCATCCACCTTCATGGTAACAATATCATGGGCCTCTTCGATAGCTATAGTTTTCATATCAAATCTTTTTTGCAGTGAAACATAGAATCTTTCAAACAAGTTTTTTCTTCAGACATTTTTTTTTTACCAAGAGCAAAGGATTCATTTGCAATATCGAGGATGCGAGCATTGTACTCAGTGATACTTTCATTATTCAACATCTTAAAAAATTCAAAATTTGAAGTTAGGATTTATAGACGAGACAATTTCACTTTAGAGGTGCCTTCATGCGCCACGAAAAGTATCTCTCATGCTTCCTTAGCATAAAACATGTATTGATAAGTCGAAAAATGTTCTTGTCAACTCCGTTGAAAATAGCATTCAGAGCACAAGAATTTCTGAACGATTCTTCATCTTCAGCTTCTATTCAATTTTTTTAAGGTTTTGGACTGACAACTCCATTCTTATCAACAACTTGAGGAGGAGACCAACCAATCACAACAATCTTCCATGACTTGCTATCAATAGTTTTGAGAAAAGCAATTATCCAAGCTTTCCAGTATGAGTAATTCGTTCCATCTAAAACAAGAGAACGAGTAGTTAATCCATGTTCACTGATCGACTCCATTGAATACTCAATGAACTAAAAGTCAACCTGCTCTCATACTAATTTAAAAAAATAGGGTGGATCTAACACAGGATACAATGTCAAATACGATGTCACAGACAATATGTATGACAAGTGGGCAACACAAAAGAAAACAAAAATGTAAAGACACAGAGATTAAGAACCCAATTTGGTGCAAATTCATCTACGTTTGGGGGGTTATGTGTCCGATGGAACAAAAGTTCACTATATAAAGAGTTTAGCAATTACGTTGAAAGTACTTATTTGATAAACTCTTTCTTTAATAACTCACGTACAACTATCTCTTCCATTTCTGAAGGGATCGAATCCCGCAGCAAAAGCATTGTGAATTTCTTGCCTTCTCAATTCGAATTTTACATAAACAAATTCAGTATACTAAACACAGAATATAAACATGTAATATAGCATGCTTTAGGGAAAAAGATTAGAACCATTGTTACCTTTGTAGATTCTCAAGCTTCACGAACAATCCTATTTAAGTTCCAACGAACAGCTTCTCCAACGATCTTGATCACAAACGATTTCTTGAATAATCTTGAACATTACCACAAGAGTAACCTCGTTATGCAAACTCATTACATAGGATACCCCCACTCGCATGTCAACTACATGAACACATTGGATCATTGTATATGTATCAAATACAAAGTGGGTTGTATCCATAGTATTACCATAATAAGGTACCCAGCCTTATCCCTATACTATATACCCTTCAAGCTGTATCTTGAACATTGATTTTTGTATGTCCCCACATATAGTTCAAGACTCATAAGGTAGTCTTGGATGTTAGTTTATTAAATTTAGGGTTATTAAGACAAAAAAAAAAAAAAAGACAAATAACACAAACAATAACATTTATTGAGTTAACATTGATAAATCTTTATTGATGATGGTCAATTAATAATATTCACTACCTACGAGTTTTTAGGCATAAAATCCAACAAACTCCAACTAGAATTAAAACTCTGGTCAATGGGATCTACGTGATATCAGAATCCAAAAGGCGGGATTATTGTAAATAAATATAATAAACTAGGGCATCCGTATACCCATTACACATCCCGCTTACCCGAGATTATACAATGTACATGTTTCATAGACCAAGACTTCCTACATGACCGTCACACTTTAGCTGAGAGAAAGCCTTCGTAAATAGATCAGCAATGGCTACTGCCCCACAGTTGTCATAATATCAGGTGACGAGCAAGTCCATATATGGAACCACTTCTAAGTCGCTTAGGAACTTCCTTAGCCAAATTGCTTCCTTTGTTGCTTCACAAGCAACTACATACTCGGCTTCCATAGTAGAATATGCAATACATCCTTGCTTGATGTTATGCCACACTACAGCTCCCTCGTTTAGGGTGAACATTGATCTTGACATGGATTTTCTAGAATCCTTGTTAGTTTGAAAATCAGAGTCGGTGTATCCTGTAAGAATTAAATCTTTAGCTCCATACACCAACTTATACTCCTTTGTTCTCCTAAGATACTTGAGGATGTTCTTAACCACAGTCCAGTAGCCTGACCCTGAATTGGATTGACACCTACCGACTATCCCCACTGCATAATAAATTTCTAGCCTAGTGTAGAACATAGCATACATTAACTTGCCCACAGTTGACGCATAGGGAATACGTCTCATATCTTCAAATTATTGAGGTGTCTTAGCACATTGTTACTTAGACAAGTGAACCCCGTGCCTAAAAGGCAATTGCATTTCCAGTGACCATCCACATTACAGTGGAAGTATTTGCCATTGTTAGCCTTAGCTTTTCCCTTGCCTTTCCTCGTAGTGGGAGCCTTCCCATTCCCTTCTTTCTTTTTCTGGATCTTTTTAGACATAGAGGTCGAAGGAACAGACTTAGTTTCAGAGGATGAACCCTTATGGAACTTTAATTGGCCAACATTTTCCTCTCCTTCTATTGGTCCCTTACCTTTCATAAGGGACTCAAAAGTTTGTAACTCGTTTAGAAGGGTAGTTAGATTGTACTGTATTTAATTCATAACCACATTGTTGTGAAATTGAGTAAAACTCTTCAGAAGATATTCTAAAATAAAGAACACTTGACTCTGCTATTAATGACCGCAATGTTCATTTCAGCAACATTGAATGGGATCATCAGGGTGAGAACATGTTCTCTCACTGATTGGTTTTCTTTCATGGGAAGATTATAAATGTACTTGAGGTCGCAAGCCGGATCTGAATAGATGATAGTTCAAACATCTCTTTGAGAGACTCCATGATTTGACATGCAGACATCATGACTTCATGCTTCTTGGTAAGAATACTAGACAGACTTGCTAAGATGTAGACTCGGGCCTCATCATTAGCCTTTATCCAATGGTCATAAGCATCCTTCAACTCTTAGGATGCATTTCGAGTGAGGACTAGAGAACATTCCTTCGTCAAGACAAATCACAGATCATCAATAATCAGAATCGTTTTCAGGTTAGATTTCCAAGTCGCATAGCTTTCACTGCTTAATTTCTTATTTTTAAGCAAAGATATGATTATGGAAGACATGCTAAAACATACAACAATCAATTGACCGCATTAGTTATATTTGTCATAACTCATTACTTAATAATATAATAAATTTAGCAAAAACATATTTAATCATAGAGTAATAGTTGTTGAAGAGTGATCTGCTACTCCTCTCCTAAATTGAGACAATCTCAACCAATCATTAACACCAAAATAGTTCTTATTCCTATAGATTTTAGCTACTGTTGTTTCAGTTAAGGATTCATTAACTAACTTACAGTACAAGAATTTTGGACTTTAATGTTGGTTGGAAAAAGTGAAACCAAATGTATAATGTCCGTTTTTTTTTAGAAAAAAAAAAAAACAGATCTTTAATGTTGGTTTAAAACCGACATTAAAAATCCCCATTTATTTTTTTTAACTTTAGTAAAAAAATATCTCTTTTCCATTTCACTACCTTTCTTCTCTCTTTTTTCTCACTTCTCTCTTACAAACCCTATCTTCCCCTTGACCGTACTAATCATCACCAATGTTGGCGTTGTTCTGGTCGTTGTCATTGTCAGCGTTGTTTCAATCTTTGTCATCGTCAATCGCTCAAGTTTTTTTGGTCTTGCAGATCACGTGTCGTTTGCAGGTTGTTCAACTCGCCTTATTCGAAGATCGTCTAACTCTGTCATACAAGCTAAATAGTCTCAAGCCATCAAAGTTTAAATGCCTAAGTCTCAAGTGTCAAATCCAAGATGGATCTTTCAAACATGACTTCAAACATTTAGCAACAACAGTTTGAATGTTTAACAAAAACATTCTATTCTTCGTCATTTACACTTTAGCAATCATATTATCATGATTATCCCTTATCAAAAGACTATAATCCTTTATCAAAATATTATAGTCTTTCTTTAAGAGTTGTCCTAAACTCAAAATATTGTTCTTCTTATTAGGCACATAATAAATATTAGAGATAAACTCATGCTTCCCATTCTTCAAGTTGACCAAAACCTTACCTTTTTCTTTAAAGAGGAATTTTTGTGGTATCACCAAATATGATATACCACCAAAGGATACATCAAGTTCCACAAACATTGACTTACATCTACACATGTGATTACTTGTGTCGTTATCATGATATCATGCATTGTTTACACATGTTTCTTCACCTTCGCATGCTAGAAGCAAAGATGACTCACTGCTTTCTTCATCTTTCTCAGCATAATTTGCATTTTTCTTCTACTTTATTCCTGCATTCTCAAGAATAATGATTAAATTTATGACAGTTATAACATTCAACTTGTGTTTTATCATACCTTCTTTCATTATTTGATTTTTCTTCTTTTGACATCGAATAATTTTGTCTTCCATGACCTCTTGATGAATTATACTTTGAATTACTCTCATCAAAAGAACAATGTCCTAAGACACCTCAAGAAGTTGAGGATATGAGAAATATTCCCTATGCCTCCACAATTGGAAGCCTGATGTATGCAATGTTATGTACTAGACCTAACATATACTACTCAGTAGGGATCGTCAGTAGATACCAGTCTAATCCTAAACGTGATCATTGGATTGTCGTTAAGAACATCTTAAAGTATCTCAGGAGAACTAAGGACTACATGCTCGTGTATAGTACTAAACTGATAAAGATGCTAGAAAGTCTACATCGGGATTAGTGTTCACTCTTAACAGAGGAGCAGTAGTGTGGAGAAGCGTAAAATAAACCTGTATAGCTGACTCCACAATGGAAGCTGAATACGTAGCTACTTGCGAAGCAACAAAAGAAGCAGTATGGCTGAGGAAATTCTTGACAGATTTGGAAGTTGTTCCAAATATGCATCTACCCATCACCTTGTATTGTGACAACAGCGGTGCAGTTGCAAATTCAAAAGAACCTCGAAGCCATAAATGGGGAAAGCACATCGAACGTAAGTACCACCTTATCCGGGAAATTGTACACTATGGTGACGTTGTAGTGACCCAGATACCTTTTGAGCAAAACATTGCAATCCCTTTACAAAAACCCTCACGGCTAATGTTTTTTAGGGTCACCTTCAGAATTTAGGTCTACGGTGTTTGTAAACTAGGACAAGTGGGAGATTATATGATCGAAAAATAGGCATGCGCAGCGGAAAAGAGAATCGATTTTACTCTAATTGCCCAAATTAAACATGCAACCCTAAATGAATTAATTAGGGTTATTTTGAAATAATACCTTTGAAGCTCCCGAAACTCGTCTATCTCCGCTCGAACACGAATCGGACAACCACTATAAGCCAACACCTAGCCTACTATTTTGTTAGTGGAATTATCCAACAAAAGTTTGGATTTTCCCACTAACTTTAGTCAAAGGGCAAAATAGTCATTTGGTAAAAGTCAAACTTTGACCGAAAAGTCAACATTTTGACTTTTTATGATTTTTTTTGTGTTGACTAATTTTGACCTCCCGAGCATGAATCCACATTCATTTTCTCAAAATTCAAATCACATTTTTTAATATAAGGTTGGTCAAAGTTTGACTTTTCAAAGTCAAAAGTCAACTCTTTGACTTTTTACATCTTTGACCATTTCCATTATTTTCGAGCTTCCGAATATGAACGTATTCATATTCTTGATATTTAAATCACATTTAAATATTAAAGCTATATCTCTAAACTAAGAAAAATGACCACTATATCACATATACTTGTCGATTTCTCTCTCTTCACCTAATTTGAACAATTCGAATTATTCTATCATACTGTTCTAAGTTTATTCCATATGAGTTAGTAGGGGAACCTAATGGACCTATAGATCATGGACTCCAACGATCCGAGATTAGCTGGCTAAACTCTTTAAATGGAGTTAATCAACATTCGTTAACTCATGGGTCATTCCACTATAGTCCCGTAGTTGCACTCCTCTCACTATAGATATATTTGTGTCCATATGATATAACCATGATTAGTAAGCTAATCCTTCACAGGTTGTTCGTAATCTCGGCTGGGTCATAAAAACCCCTGAGACTACATATTATTCCTTAAGCTCCACTGATTCTCTAATGAATAATTGGTTTAAGATCCAAACTATAAACCGAACCCCTCTCGGGCCAATGAGAGGGTGGGGCCTCTTGTTCAAGATTTAGTACTAAAGGGAACAACCTATCTACTATCCCTATAACAGAAGGAGTGAATTCCATCTTGCACCTTATGTTCCCAATTATCCACTTGATCTTACCTCTGAAATCGGAGGCTTATTGGGCCAGCGATAATGAGTTGCCCTCACCTATGCAGATCTAAGGATAATTCCGAGTGAATAGAAGTTCATAGTTAGCTCAGGATTAAGATTAAGTTACCTAGGTCATCAATTAACGAAATAGTCAGTTTTATACATTAAACGACATTTAGAACGTAAAAAGTGACTATTTCATGGTTCAATCTTATGTAAACTCTTTACATAGGATGCTCCCATTTTCATGTCTCCACATGAACGATTTAGGATCACATCGTTTGAACTAACTATAAAATGGGCCGCATCCATAGTGTCCCCAGAACAAGGCGCCTATCCTTATTCATATACTATAGACCATTTTGGCTATATATATTTGAACTTGATCCACATTTAAGTCACTACATAAAGTTCAAACTTAAACTTAATAGCCTCAGAACCTTAGTTTATTGGATTCATGAATATAGAATTTAAATTTACTAAAGATTTTCAATAACAACTTTATTGAACAAGAATATGATATTACAAATTGAGTTTTAGGACATAAAATCGAACAAATTCCTACTTGGACTAAAACTCCTAGTAGGATCAATCGATGCTGAATTTAACTATGAGAAATTAATATTACATATGAGTACAATAAACATATGAATACAATAAACTAGGGCATTTACGCCCAACATCCTCAACCTCAATTGCATTTTTCTTGACTATCATCTTTATCTCTCAACTGCAACTTTGACTGAAAAAAGTTGTTCAGTTGTTTGTTTGTTCTTCTTGAGAAGTTTCTCTTCATGGGCTTTTAAGGAACCCATAAGTTGATCAACGCATATTGTACTCAAGTCTTTTGATTCTTAAATAGCTACAATGAATGAGTGAAGTATCTTTTCTACTACCTACTCATCATTTATTGTCTCACCATATCACTTCATTTCATTTATTATTGCTAGCAATCTTGAAGTATAATATGAAACTAATTCAGACTCCTTCATATGTAGTGATTCATAATCACCTCTCAATTTTTGGAGGAGAACCTTCTTGACTTGATCTACTCTTTTGTATGTATTCTCCAAAATTTATCATGCTTGATGTGCAACAGTGCTCTAGAAATCTTCTCAAAATTTGAATCATCGATGGCTCAATGAATGATGGTGAGAGCCTCTTGGTCTTTCTTTCTTGTATTTTGCAAAGTTTCTTGTGGAGCTTGATTTAAAGTCGCATCACTTTTTAGTTCTTCATAACCATTATTGACAATGTCCCATACATCTTGTGAACTAAGTAGAGTTTTCATACAAATACACCAAATGCTATAATTTTCTTTCGTAAGTTGAGACACTTGGAAAGGAGCCAAATTGTTATTTTCCATTTGCAAAAACAATTCTCGTTTTTCAAACTCAAGCTCTGATATCACTTGGTTGGAAGCATGTGATGGACACTCACAAATAAATAACTAACAAAAGATTATTTGAGAGGAAACAAAAACACTTTTAATTGAAGGACTCTTCAAACTTGGTTCACCCTTCTAATTGAACTCTCTTTGTGTGTTCTTCTATATGCACTTAGTTGCATCAACAATGTAAATGTCAATCCTATTTATAGGATTGTCATGGACAAATTTAAATACATAACTCACACCCTAATTAAAATACATGGAACAATTAAAGTCCTACACTTAATTCAAGTGAAACTCTACTAAATTAACTCTTACATTAACATAATTAAATCTCATCATTTAATTTTATCAACTCTCATAAATTAATTCATCTATAACTTATCTAATTAAAACATGTTTATTTTCAACAGATCATGATGATCATTAATAGTTGAATTCAATGGTGGAGATCTTCGGACCTTCGCTCAGTCTCGCCTATGAATATTCATGTGGCCACCAAGAGCTTGTGCGGATTGAAATTGCCTTTTGCAAAAGCCACATATATAAGCTCTTGAAGAAGTCCATGAAAATCCAACAACAATTTATTTTCCTCCTTCTTCTTGATTTTCTTGCCTTCTTGTTTTGTTATGTTTGCTTGTGGCTTCATTTTGGATTTGGATATAATTCTAAGCTCTTCTTGTGGGTTGCTCATGATGATCACTAAACAATTACTCTTAATTTTAGAAAGGGAGATGGAGAAAATGAAAATACTTGGAAAGGTAGAGATCGAGTATTGAAATTCTTATACCCAGCAAATTAGGAGTGGATATACAATGTTAAGGTTTGGATATATGTAGAGAAAAAAGGTGTGAGAAGTATGCATATTTGTTAAGTATATGTTATTATTCATAAAACCTAGATATGATAGCTAGGGCTACTCTTTTATTTCCAAATACAGAATATATTCAATGGAGCTATTAGTGTAGTTGGACTCTAGTTTTTAGCCAATAACTTCTAATGTTTATTATTTCAACAACCTAAGTTTATTATTATTATTATTATTATTATTATTTATTTTCTTTGGAAAGAAAATATTGAGTAGGTGAGCAAGATACAAGAGGAACAGAGTAAATTGACGGGTCAATTTAAATCCCAAATTTGTATCGATTTACATCTCTGTTATATTTCGTTTGGAAAAACTTTGAGTGAAACTATTATAAATGAATCAATTTAGATTCTTAGATTAAATTCTCTTTGAAAATCGTCCATACAGTGAGTCTAATAATCTATTTTGTAAAACCAATATTTGAAGAAGTCTACACCAATTATTTGAGAACTAATGCATTCATGATTTTCAAAAGTAATCACAATAAACGGCCTAAATTGATTGAATTATGAAAATTTAGGAATTTAATTGACTTAATTACAAGTTTCACACAACATTAGTTGGATCAAATTTGGATGAGAATGTGAATTAATACAATTATGAAAGTTCAGAGTAATATAAAAATTCAAGGGTTTAAAGTGATGCAACCCCAAAACGAGTTTATAGTTGACAAAATAATCATTTTTTTCGTTAGTCGACAAAATTTGAATTTTTTCCTACTTATGATGCAACTATCATTGTTCTAAATTGGTTTGCTCACTTATAAAATATTTTTGGTTTTATGTTTCTCACAATACACATTTTTTATGTATCTAATAAAATAAGTGGTATTTTATTCGACATTTAGTTCTATTAACTCAAAACTAATAAGCTAAGATCCAAGGTTATCTATTGTAATTTAAACATCTATGTGAAGACATAGAGGTGGATCATGTTTAAGTGATAACCTGAACGATCCGCATAAATGGATAAAGCCGGATACCTTATTCTAGTGACATTACGGACATGACATGCTTTGTAGTTGTTAAAATTGTTATAAAGTGCTACAACTGATCTGATCCTGATCATTCATGTGGAGACATGTGAATGGAGGTATATAAGACGGAACCACAAAATGGATAGTCTCTCTTTATAACACTGTTGCTAAAGGAGACTTACGTTTCACCAAGATGACCATAGGTGACTTGACCTGAATCCTGAGTAAGCTGAATTTTTGCCTATGAAGGCGGTCCTTTGATTTGTATGGGTGAGAGTGGTTAAATTCACCGACTCAATAAGCCTACCATTTTGGGAATTCATCTGATTGGGGAGTTAGGAATATAGTTATACAAGAAGGAATTCACTTTTGCTCCCTTAAGAACTGATTTCAAGGCTTGAACAATGTGACGCCAGACCTTCTCTTGGCTTGAGAGGAATTTGGTTATAGTTGGACTTTAATTAATTGTTCATTTGAGAGATTAGTGGTACTTAAGGAGTTAGATGTAACTATAGAGGCAAAATGATAATTTTTACCTAGTTATACTTACGAGCAATTTGTGAAGGATCAACACATTATTGATTGGTTATATTCAATGGACACAAAAATATATCTATAGTATAAAGGTGATTAATTTAATTAAAGAGTTTAATTAATTAATCAATTATCATTGGAACTTCAATTTATTGGTCAGTAAGGTCCCCTTATTAGCCCAATTAGAATTAATGAGAATCGAATGAATATAAAGTTTAATGAAAGAAAGAAATATTTTGAATATGATTCAAATATTAATTATATGAATATGATGCATATAAAAACTATAGGTTAAAATTAATATGAATGTGATTCATATAGTAATTGAGAGATTAATAAACTATAGGTTATATTGTATGTGATAAAATGTAGGTTATATGTTATATATGATATAATATAGGGTTATTTATAATAATAAAATTGGTTATTATTTGAAATTCAAAATTGTGAATTTTTAATCAATTTTGAATTTCGAATTTTTTAAATAATACAAGGGAGGGAGTTATTTTTTAATAACAACCCATTCCCCTACGATTTTATAGAGAGGTTAAGATCTTCATCTTTATCACTCTCATTTTTTGTCTCTCTCTGTAAGGTTTCTTTTCCTCTCATCAAAACTCTTCTCCCTTCTCCCAAAATTGATTGAGCGACGAGCCCACAACTCCGCTACGATCCTCATCTTAGGGTATAATGAGGAAGCCCTTATGGTGATACCCATTAGTTCTTTCTCTTTTTCTGCATTCGTTGTGAAGATTGGCGAAGGTAACCATTTGTGAGATCAGGAGAGGAAACATGAAGAACAATTGTCTTCAAGGGTAAGTATTAATTTTCTTATTTTTCATCTCCTTTTAGCATGTTGGTTTTCAAAAATATTTATCTTGTGAATTTTATGTGATATTAAATCGATTTCATATGGAAAATGCAAAACCAGTTAGTATTCCTTTAGCTTGTCATTTAAAATTATCTAAGGAGCATTCACCCACTACTGAGCAGGAAAGAGATCACATGGCTAGTGTGTCATATGCTTCAGCAATAGGTAGATTGATCTATGCCATGGTTTGCACAAGACTAGATATTGTGCATGCAATAGGAGTTGTTAGCAGGTACATGAGTAATCTAGGGAAGCAACGCTGGAAAGCTATAAAGTGGATTTAAAAAAAAAAGGAGGAGATACCTACAAAATGAAAGGTTGAATTTAGTTATTCATAGAGAATTTAGATTTCAAATCAATGAAATATAATTTGAAGCTATAATTTTTTTCCTTACCTTAATGTGTATTTTAGATTTTATAGATAAGATATGATTTTTTTTTCTTTTATTTAATATGAAATTTGAGATTCTAGAGATAAAATATGACTTTAAAAAGAAAAAATCCTTACTTTTAAAAAGAAAAAATCCTTACTTTTAACGTCTATACACAAAAATAGGGGACAATATTTTTAATTATTTTAATATGAAATTATATAATATAACCCTATGACGATCATCAACTAATAGAGGCAAAAGTGGAAATCAAAAGTTTCTCCCCCATAACCACTTTTAAATAGTGATAGTTTAATACTACGTGTATTACACCAAGTTGTACAAAGTTTAAAAAGAAAACTTAATTATAAAATTTTAATAATACAACTTTATTTATGAATAAGAGAGTTTTATTTTTTTGGATAAATCATAAAAAAAAAATTTATTAAAATTTTAGAAGTTGGGTGAGGAACAATAATTGTTATTTTAATTGAGTATAAAATGTATTATAAAATAATATATAAATTAAATGTGTATAAAAAAATATATAAAATATTTTGTACTGTCTTTTAAAAAAAAAATTTGTTATAATTACCATCTTAGTAAAAAAAATCTATTTTATTTTAATCAGGATGATTTGATTAGCTTCCTAATTTCTAGTTTACACTTCAATATGAACAAAAATATTGTATTATTTTTGTAAAATTTGTGGTCACTTTAAAAATATATATTTGATATTTGGATTGAATTATTTTATTATCCAATTTATTTTGTACTACATTTTCTTAAATTTCGTGATAATTATCTCTACGCTAATTTTTTTTTTCAATTGGTTGATTTGATTATCTTCTTAATTTCAAATTTTAATTTAAATCAAGATTGTTTTAGACTTTGTGAGAATATTTTGTTTTTAAATTTTTTATTGGATGTTTTGACGACCCTCATACTTTTAAACTTTCAATTAAATCAATATAATTGTTTTTTTAATTTTCTTAAATTTAGTGATAATAGTCTCTTAGTTAGTTTTTATTTTTATTTCTTTATAATTTGATTATCTTTTTTATTTCAAACTTTGATTTAAATCAAGATTTTTTTTTGAAAATTTTTTATTTAATAAAAAAAACTTTTTTTATTTGATAATTTGATTAGCCTACTAATTTTAAACTATAAATTAAAAAAAATATATATTTTGCTATTGTATTTATTTATTTTCTTGATTTTAAATGTTATATCTTATCTATATTAATTTTTAAATTGACTTGGATGATGTGATTATACCTTTAGTTTCAAAGTTTAATTAAAATAAATATTATTTTTTCTATTTATGTATAAAATTTCATAATGATTATTGCTTATTTGAAAAATATGATTTGATTGTTCTCCTAATTTTATTTTTTTTCAAATATTAATTTCAACAAAAATATAATTTTTCTGTGGGAATAGAAACTCTAAAAACATAACCTCTTTTAATTGGCAAGGATCTTCTCTTAATTTTAAATTTTGTTTCAAATTCTTATCAATCTGTGTGTACTTACAACAAATTTGAAAAGAGAAAAAATAACAGAAAAGCATGTAAAAAATAATAAAAATTATTATAAACTCCTAAACTCATTAGTTTACATTTACAAAAATAAAAAAAAAATGTGAAAAAACCACCAAAACATTAAACAATCACTCTCTTTTGCCACTTCGTCGGCCTCTAAATTTTTCAAACTTTGAGAAACATCTTGAACCTCATAAGCAAGGCCTTTTCTCCACCCTCTTTAATATGAGAAGACATAAAAAATCTACAAAAGTATGTAAAAAAGTTATATTAAATCACTCTATATGTTTTTGCAAAATTAAAAAAGAGGACATAATTTAAACAAAATGAGTGAGAGAGATGATATATTCCTGTATTAACATTGGAAAAAATGTTGCTATTAACAAAATTAAAAAGAATACAAAATTTCTACCAAACACAATAAATAAAGAAGAAAGTGAAAAAGTTAGAGAGAGACACTTAACAAAAGTTTTTTAAGAAAAGGAGAGAAGATATTAATCGATAATGAGACGTTGAAATTAGCTATATATTTATAGAGAAAAAGATCTCAATTCATAATTTGATTTTATTTTGTTTAAAAAGATTTTTCCAAAGTAGAGATTACTAGAGAGATAAAATATATTTTTTTTCAATAATAATCGTGAATAAGAGATTAGAGGATAAAATGTGATTTGTTTTTAATTTTTTATTTTATTTAACTTAGATATTAGAGATAAAATGTGATTTTTTTTAAAAAAAAAAATCATAAATACGAGATTAGAGATAAAATATGATTTTTTTAAAAGAAAATATCCTTAATTTAAAGAGAAGTAGAGTTTATTAATAATAAAATGTGATTTTTAAACTATTTTTCATAAATTAGAGATTAGAGAATAAAATGTAATTTGTTAAATTTATTTTCCCTTTTATTTGTGATGTAGATATTAGAGATAAAATAAGATTTTTAATGATTAAAATATGAAATTACATATAATATCCTAGTGATCATCAACTAAATAGCGTAAAAGGTGAATCAAATGTTTCTCTCCCGTAACCACTTTTAAATAGTATAGATTGGTCTTAATTTAGCTAGATTGATATGTTGGGATTGGTGTCCTAAATCTCATATTCTTGTAGTTTGTAATTTGTATATACAAATTATTTGTTTAGTAACATAAGATTTATTTTATTTGACATTTAGATTGCATTAAGTCTATCCAATAAACTAAGATTCGATGTTATTTATGTAACTTGAACATGTGTGTGGTAGATATACAAGTAGATCATGTTCAAGTAATAACCTAAATGTCTGTTGCATATGGATAAGGTTGGGTGTCTTATCCTCGTAATATCACGAATACGACCCACTTTGTAAATACTACAATAATTATAAAGTGCTACAAGCGATCTGATCCTAATCGTTCAAGTAGAGATATGTGAATAAAAGCATTCTATACAAAGACTTTATATAAGACAGGACCGTGAAATGTTTAGTCTCTCTTTATAATGTTGTTAATTGAAGAGATTAAAATTTCATAAGATGATCATAGGTAATTTGACCTTAATCCTCAGTAAGTTATGAATTATTGTCTATGAGATCAGTCTTTTGATCTGTATGGGTGAGAGTGGCCAGATCTACCGACTCAATATGCCTACCATTTTGGAGATTTGTCTGAATAGGGAGCTGGGAAAATAGTTTCACAATATGTAATTCACTCATTCCCATCTTTAGACCGTCAGTAGATGAGTTAATTCCTTAGGGGTGTTTTGGGTAAGCAGTGGAATGGTGAGAGTAAGAAGTTATGAAGTCTAAGAAGTTGTGAACTCCTGGGCCCACAATGTAAGGAGCTGATAAAATATAAAATTCGTATTTTTTAGTAGTGGGATCCACAAATTCCTTGGGCCAAACAAGAAGTGGAGTTCACAAATCCCTACTTCCTTACTCCTACTTCTCAAGGCCAAACACACCCTTAAGGGTTGATTATGGGTCTTGGACAATGAGGCTTCACCCTCTCACTGACCTAAGAGGGATTATTTATAGTTAGACCATAAACTATTTGTTCATTGGAGAGGTTAGTGGTACTTAAGAAGTTAGACATAATTACAGGGGTAAAACAGTAATCTGACTAGCTATAATTATGAGCAATTTGTGAAGGGTCGCCTTACTGTTAATTGGTTATATTCATAGACACAAAAATATATTTACAATGTGAGGAGTGTAGCTGTGGTTTTTAGTAGAGTGACTTGCAATCAATGAATATTGATTGATTTAATTAAAAAGTTTAATTAATTAATCTCATATCGATAGAGCTTCTAATCTAGGTTCATTAGGCCCCCTTGCTAGCTCACTAAGGATAAAACAAAAATTCATTAATGTTTTTATTAATTTAAATCGTTCAAATTAAATAAGAAAATTAATTGTATAAGATATAATTAGTATAATGTATATAGATTCATTATAATATAAATTTAATTTTGAATAAAATTCAAAATTATACTTTATTATATGAGAGAGATAAATATTTGAATAAGATTCAAATATTAATTATATGAGATTCATATTAAAACTCTAGATTATGTGAGAGGATGTTATTTGAATATGATTCAAATGAAATTAATATATGATATCTAGTTATTAATTAATTAACTAATATTATTATTTAATTATATATTAAATTAAATTAAATTAATATATTTTTAAATGAAAGAAAATTAAAATAATTTCCTTGGGAATTATTCAACGTATTAGTGGAGGGGAATTGTAATTCCCCCTCCACTCATCTATCTCACTTTCACGTCAAATGGGAATTTCACGGAAGGTGATTGAAGTTCTTTTTTTGGGTGATCATTGCAAAAAGAATTGCTCTCTGTAATTTTTCTTCTCTCTCATAAGATCTCTTCCCCATCCAAAAGAATATCATAATCATGTTTTCATGTCTAGAGAATATTAAGAAAATCCAACTGGTAATGTCCAGGTTGCGGCTGTTTGTGGGAATTAGAAGAAGACTCGTGTTTGTGACTGATTGTGAGATCGACACAAAGGAGAAGAATATCTGTTGAAGATGGCATCTTCAAGAGATATTTTTGCATGCTTCTATATATGTTTATCTTTAAATGTTTCTGTTTTTGAAGTTTTTTGAAAATAAATTTAATTGGCACACACATTCACACGCTTCCATTGATTCCTTCATGATATGGATGACATTGGCCTCAGCAGAGATCCACAACTTCTTCGCATCTTCTCCCAGCCTAGGCTTCTTTGACGAAGCCCACACTACTCGACTTGGAAAAACTTGACCATGAAATTGAGATCTATTGTTGTTGAATTGAGCCACAAAGAATTCTTCTCTAGCCTCTAAGAAATGCAATCCACGACAAGAGTTTTGGGATGGATTTTCATGAATAAGAGTTTTGGGACAAATGAGCATATAAAATGTCCATATTGCCCCTTTGTAAAAAAAAAAAAAAAAAAAAAACCCTAAAATGAAGGAAAAGAAGAAAATCTTCAGTCTCTTGCACAATACCTTTTAACGGTTCCATACCAATTTCTTCAGCGGCGACAGTAACTTCGGATGGGAGTCACACCTTCGGTGGAAGCACCTTAGTTAGTTCGGTTTATTGAGTTTATTCTAATTTTTCGACGACGACAACATTTTCAAAATATGGCGGCGGTACACCATCGGCGCCAATCTATTTGATTTACAAACTTGAGCAAAGAAGGAACAAGTTTTTTTCTTTCCTCTCTTGCTTTTTAATCTGGGATTCATTGTCACGATCTAGAAGAAGCAAGACAATAGAGTGAAAACAAAAGACATAAGCAAGTTTTCTTTCTAGTGCTTAATGATTATATATTTAAGGGATTTTACTTAAAAATCTATCTTTAGCCCTATATTTCAAAATGTCTTTAAATTTAATTTTTTTCAAGAAAGGTTTTTAATATTATTTTTAGATAAATTTACCCTTTTTATTATTTTTATTCTTGATTTTTATATATATTTCTCTATTTTCAAAACTTTCTTAATGATGGAGAAGAGAAAAAAAATGCATTTATTTGTTGAGATTTTTTCCTTTATTTAATTTAATTGGGGAAGGAAAAAATATTTAATGAAATTTTTTTCTATTTTCATTGGTTTCATGTTTTTTGTTTGCAGATTCATAGTTCATAACATTGTGTTAGGAATTTGAAAATATTCTAACCAATATATGAAATATATCATAGTATATAAATTCAACGTTTGACATAAATCATCATATAATGCATTTATTATGAAGACATTTATTATGGAAAGAGAAAATGCATTTATTCTAATTTTTTCCCTTTTTTAAAATACATTTGATATTTTTTTTATTTCATTTGGAGAGAGAAAATGAAATTTAATATGATTTTATTTTTCATTTTTTTTCATGTTAATTTTTGTTATTATGTGAAATATTTCATTCTTTGTTCACTTGTACATGTAATATATTCCATTGTTTATTTGTATATATCAATTTATTGGAGTTTATTTTACGGATTAATGGTTATTTTAAATATATCTTAGAACATTTTGACGGATTCATGATTATTTTAAATATACCTTAAAACATTTTGGTAGGTATTTGAAAATATTCTAACCAATATATGAAATTTAGTACAGTTTATAAATTAGAGATTGACTCAATGTTTGACATATATCACAGTATAAACCAATATATGAAATATACTACAATATATAAATCTTCATAAATTCATTTACACCACAGTATATATATCATAATATAATAAGTCTAGAAAAAAACATTTGTTTATATCAAATAAATGAATACATATACCACAGTATATATTAAATTTCCTACAAAAGCTAAAAAAAAAATACATATATATCAAAATATATATAGAAAATAGGAAAAAAAATAAAGTTCATCTTCATATGGGGTTTATAATACATAACCCTCCATATTCATCTCTTTTTCTTCTTCAGTCATGGTCGTCACGAATCTCTCTCCCTGTCGTCATCGACCGGATTTGCTCATCCTACCATACCATCGACCAAATCTTCTCAACTCGTCATTATCGATTCGCCCAATGTCATCGCCTACCGCCTACAACTCACATCGCTGGAAGGAGAAAAGAGAGGGAAGAGGAAGAAATGAGTGTGAATTATGGGGGGAGAATATATGAAATATATTATTGGGGGAGAGATAACATATGCATGGGCAGATAGAATATACATGAGAAAGAGATAGTATGCATGGGGGGAGAGAAATATGTAAATATAAATAAAATAAAATGTTCAAGATATGTCTATTCTTAAGACCTTTTATGTAAAAATCTCTATATTTAAAATTGAATGTAGATGGACATATGCTTGTATTAGTTTTTTTAATCAAATATCGATGATTATCAATCTAAAGGCATTGTTTGTACAAGAATAAAGTTGAGTGATGGAACTTTATTTTAGTTTATATGAGAATCATGAAGATGAATTAAAGTGAAAACAACTCTTAGCAACTAGTTTTCTTCTATGAATCGACTTTAATTATTTTGTCTCTTTGTCTAGCATGTATCAGTATCACCAAAAATTGCAGTTGAAATTAAAACAAAATTTAGGAAAATGGGGGTTACTTGGATCAAGGTGATTGCGAGGTGGTTACGAGATAAAAACAACAGTAGCTAAAAACTTGTTAAAACATGTGTAAAACCACCTTAAACCACCTAAAACAAGTATAACAATGATTTAGAGTTGGATACTTCAAGTTTGGATGTTAGAATATAGTTGCGAGATAAAAAAAACAATAACTAAACAGTTTGCCCAAATATGTGTAAAATCACCTTAAATTACCTTCAAATCATCTAAAACATATATAAAAATGATTTGGAGTTGGGTGTTTCAAGTTTGAAAGTTGGAAAGTTATTGCGAGATGTTACGTGATATTGCGAGATAAAAGATAATACCTAATAAACTATCTAAAACATATTTAACCCACCCCTAAATCACCTAAAATACATATAAAAATGATTTGGAGTTGGGTATTTCAAGTTAGGAAATTGGAAAATTATTGGGAGATGTTGCGAGATGTTGATAATACCTAATAAACTTTCTAAAATATGTTTAACTCACCTCTAAATCGCCTAAAATACATATAAAAATAATTTGGAGTTAGGTGTTTCAAGTTTGGAAGTTGGAAAGTTGTTGCCAGATAAATGTCACGAGATGTTGCAAGATAAAAGAAAATATACCTAAAAAAGTATCTAAAACATGTTCACCCACCCTAAATCTCCTAACATACATATAAAGATGATTTGAAATTGGTTTTTTCAAGTTTGGTAGTTGGAAAGTTGTTCCGAGATACTAGGAGATGTTGCAAGATAAGAAACAATACCTAAAAAAACTATATAAAACATATTTGAACTCACCCTAAATCACCTAAAAACACATATAAACATGATTTGTGGTTGGCTATTTCCAATTTGGAAATTGGAAAATTGTTACGAGATGTTTGCGAGATAAAACTTACGACAAATATATTGAAGTTGAGAGAATGTTCAAAAGTGACTAAAAATCCTGTCATGATAAGGAAGCTTGAGGGAAGAGAAGTCCGAGAAAAATGAGAGAAGATGTGGGAGAAGAAGATTGAAGTTATTTGGGAAAAGGAGGATAAAATAATTTTTTTTTTCATTTAAGGGCAATTTCGACCTTTCCAATCTACTTTGTCCCAAAGCTCATCTTTTTTAAAACTCATCCCAAAAGTCTTTACACCCATGCAAATAATCCTCTTTTGGCAATTTTTCGCTACTAGGAGGAACATAGTTGCTAAATTACAAAATTGCCCCTCTATTGAAACACAGTTTTTTGTTTTTTCTTTCCTTGGGATGAAAAGTTTGAATTTTTCAAGGTATCTTTGATTAGACTGATTAGATTTCTACAATTTTTTAGTTGACAAAATTTTTCTTCTTCTTCTTTTTTAATCGATTAGATAGATTAGATTTTCTAGTAAATTATTTCAAATACAAGGTATTTAACACTAGATTGCAATTCTTTCTAAAAACTCATTAAAATAAATTCCTACTTATTTTTGCACTTTGTGAATGCATGGTATTTTCTTGGATCTAAATCAACTGATTTTTAAAATTTAGATTCCACTTTAGATTTAAAATATTGACTATTGCTTTTTTAAGAAAAAAATACTTAGTATTTCTAATTAGTATTCTATTAAAGGTATATTATATTTTCGTTGTTGCAATTTTTATTTTAAATTATTTTCATCTTTTTTTAATATACAATTTTTTTTTTCGTTTGGGTATTTTTGTTATTGCAATTTTCAATTTAAATACGGCTTGGTCTAGTTAAATACATGGTCGTCTGAGGAAGTCGTACGGTGCAACATTACCAATGTCGTGGACTCCAATCCACCCCTCAAGGGGACACAATTTGTCTAAAAGGTTTTTTTTCTGGATGTTATTTCCATTTGAGTGGCTTAGTAAATATTATACTGAGATGATTTGTAGAAAAAAATGTATTTTGTGTATATTTGTGCTTATGATGTCAATGCACAATCTCATGCTCAAGTGCAAATATAAGGAATCTATGTAAATTGATTGTCTGATTTCTTCGAATACAGTATATTTGTATTTACCAACCACAAAGGGATGTGTCTAAGAATGCGTTCCACCAGGAAAGTCGATTTGTTCGCACGAGGTTTATGGAAAAATGTGTTTCATGGAGTTGAATTTGTGTTGATGTAGATTTGATACGGACATGGTTCGATCTCTAGTACTTGATCCTCTGATTCTCTCTCAGTTGAATGCGTACACTTGATATATGGAAGCAAAGCTGTAGAATTGACGCGAATATAGTTCAAACTCTAGTACTTGATCCTCTGATTTTCTCTCAATTGAATGCGTATGCTTGTTGTATGGAAGCAAAGTGCATAGATGTTTTTTAAGTTCGAGTCTTGAAAGAATGTTTGTATGTTCAAGACTTGAGGTTCAAGTAGTGGTCCAGTCTTCAAGACTTAGAGAGTCTTCTAGGAGCCAAGGGTCTCTAGAGTGCAAAATTTATATACTCTTCAAATGAAGAACCCTCTATTTATAGAGTTCGGATTTTGTGGGTTTAGACTTGGTTGGCCCATACATTTGACCCTTGGACCCAACTAATTGGATTTGGATCTTAATTGACCTATGGGATAAATTAAGCAGCTCAATTTGAATTTAGTCCAAATATTAATATTTAATTGGACCAAAATAAGTAATTTAATCCAACGACCAAGACGAAAACACATGGCATCATCGAGATTCGCCAATTTATGTCTTCAATTTCAATTTGGGACACATATCAACTTTTAATTAGTTCAAAGTTCAATTATTTGTAATTTCTTAATTAACTTGATAAATGACGTAATAATTTGTGATTGGTCCAAAAAATTTTCGTTCAACACATAGAACTAATAGTTATTTTAAATACATTGTATTTGTATTTTGGTTGATGATATGACTGTTCTGTTTTTCTCTTTGTGTAGTGTATTTGTGGGGACTTGTAGACTAAGTTATTTTGAGAGTAGAATATTTGTGTTTTTTTAGTTTTTTAAAAATAATTTCATGTTGGATGTTTGAAAATATTATGTTTTTCAATAGTTAATAGATATTTTTCTATATAATTTTGTAGGACTATAATTAATAGAATATTGCTCGTTAGGATTTTAGATTTTTTGAGTTAGTACAGAATTACATGATTTAAAAATATTCGATTTTCTAATTGGTAGTGAAATCTGGGTGGTTATGATTTGAATTTTAGATTTTTTGAATTAGGGATATTTTGATCCATTGTTAATGTAATTAATAAATTTAAAAATCACTTTGCCATTTTTCTAATTTCAAAACTTTTTTTTTTGCTATTTTTTCAAAATAAAATATTTTATTTTACTATTTCTCTTGTTAGTCCTAAATTAAATAACATGAAAAATGGACAAATCAAATCATCTTACTTGTCTATTAAACATATAATGGCGGTTGTTGAACTCAAAATTAAACAAGCCCAAGTCTTAAAGTTAGGCTAAAGTCGATTGTGAGGAAAAGTCATCTATAAATGTAGAGGTCACCTTCATTTTGGATATTCACAATTATAACTAGTTTGAAGGTAGAGAATGGACTTGCCAAGGCTAGGATAATAATTAAGTGTATAACAATATTTTTAAAGAATTGTTAAAGAATTGTAAACATCAGTGATAGACTCTATCGTTGGATAGACTTTGAAAGTAAAATCTAAATTTTGTTATATTTGCAATTTTTTTTACTTTTTGTAATATTTACATTTACTTTAAGTTTGATTGTTATATTTGCAATTGCTCAAATCCCCTATTTTGAAGAACATACTTATATGAAGTTCTTTAAGAGATCAACTTTAGAAAATTATACATTAAAAAAAATGTTATAACAGTTACCCAAAATGGATAAAATGAATTAAAGATTTCATTCCCACAAATCTAAATTTCTCATAAATTCTAGTGTCAACATGTAGGTCGCGTTTGGGGCAATAAGTTGGTTATTGTAGTCCTAGATTATTATAGTTGTGCTATAATAATTTTTGTTTGAGGTGTAGATTTTTTTAGTTTGGGTTATAATAATATGTATTTGATGTGTAAACTATTTTAATTTGAGAATGAAATAGTAAACACGGTAGCAAAGAATAAAAATGATGAATGTAAAATAATAAAAACTGTAGCAAATAGTAAATATTGTAATAAATGGGGGGTTTTGAAATATTGTTAACTATAGCTAAATGGAAACTACAAAATAGTATTTACTACCGTAAGTACTTATTATAGTTTTAGGATAATCCTTGCTCGAAACGCCCAGTAGTTTTCATCCAATAATATATTCAGAGTAAAAAGTACATAATTTTCCCTAGTGGGTAGATCATTTAAATTTTCTCCTACCTGTTATTTCTTCAATTCACCTCATATACATACTAATATTTTGATTTTTGATGTAGCATATGCACAACTAACTAAGATATTACTCCACTTTTCTTATAAATAAGAGGTTCAAATTTACACTTTTGAATTAATTTTGGTGAAAGAGGAAACTATATGAAGGAAGTTATTAAGTAATGAGCTTTACACATCCTAAACTCACAAAACAAACACAAGTTACATAAATTTGGTACAATCCAAATACAACAAAACAAACTTATAGAAACTAATAATATTCCATAAAGGGAGAATGTTGCTAAATTTTTGAAGTAGAGGCCAAAAGTGAGAGAGGAAATAGAAAGGGTTTGAAATGAATTGAAGAATGGGATATTGTGAGAGGAAGAGAGGTTTTAAAGGGTAGTTGGTGTCATTTTGCACTGAGATAATGGTTGTAAATTTGAGCATAAAAAACCCAAACCCATAGAAAAGGCAAAGAAAGGAAAGAAAGATACCTAATTGAAACCCAACATCATCGGGAACATGCAAAAACATGGGATTTTTGTTAAGGAAACACAGGCTATGACGCTGCTGTGTTTGCATGTCATATTCAAATGTCAATGCCCTGTCTCACTCATCATATGCATTACAATTAACACAAATGGAATTCAAATTATGGCGTCCAATCGAAATCTTATGTACTTGTTTCGACAAATTGTTTAGATATATATAGATAGATTTGGACGAGGGATGGAATCCCTTTTATGTCCTGTTTTTTTAAGTGGCAAATAACCTAACAATGCAAACAACTTCATCAATCAACTACACCCTCAATTCCTCACAATGTTAGAGAATACTATTTGAAAAATAATCTTTTTAAATCAAAGTGCAAATTAGAGAAGATGTCAAAACTGCTACAAAAAATAGTACTAACATACTTTCCAACAAAAATAATGTCCTCAATGAGAGTATACCAAAATTGTTAAAGCATGTTGTAATTTTGAAAAAAAAAAATATAATAAAAAATTTGAATTTGGTTATGAATTTAAATGTTTTCTTAATAAAGATGTACATCATCGTAAAAAAAATTGAAAAGAGAAGAATCTTTCAAAGACATAATGATAAGAAGTGAGTGATCGAATTGTCAACCTTTGAGATTATTGATATTTTATATAGTGTACGATTTGAAGTATATATATATATATATATATATATATATATATATATACCTTTCTTGTTTAGCCATTAATTATATTATCATTAATAAGCATATTGTATTTCATGATTGCCAATCAACTAATAATTATTAGATAGCATGAGTCGATCCATCTCAAAATCAATTGAAAATGAAAGAGAATAACTCATCTATTTTATAAATATTATGATGTCTGTTGATTTTCCAATCTCGATAATAATGATATATAATTAGACAAAAGTATAGTAACCATTACAACAAAATATATTAAGAATGATGAAGAAGTCCATATGTAGTTAGAGCTAGCCAAATTAAAATGTTAGGTAAGAAATTAAAACCCTAATTTGAGTTCCAAATCTATATCATTGGAAGTACTAAGCAAAGCAGCCTCGTTCTTCACAAACTTGTTGACCTTCTTCCAAATCTTACACCCTCCATCTGATTCATCTTCTTCACCATGAAAACTTGAGAAATCATACAGTTTAAGAAACTTAATGGGTTGAGATGAGGACCCATGAAAATCATGATGATCATGAGTAGTCGAATCCAACGACGGAGTTCTTCGGAGCTTCGCTCGATCTCGTCGATGAACATTCATGTGGCCACCAAGAGCTTGTGCAGATTGAAATTTCCTTTTGCAAAAACCACATGTATAAGCTCTTGAAGAAGCCCATGGAAATCCAACAACAATTTCTTTTTCTTCTTCTTCTTGATTTCTTTCTCTTGTGTCGTTATATTTGCTTGAGGCTTTAGCAGGCTGTGGCTTCATTTTGGATTTGGTAATAATTCTAAGCTCTTCTTGTGGGCTGCTCATGATGATCACCAAACAATTACTCTTAATTTTAGATGGAGAAAAAAAATTTACTTGGGAAGGTAAAGATGAGTATTGAAATTCTTTTACCGAGCAAATTAGTAGTGGATATATAGTGTTAAGGTTTGGATATATATATAGAAAAAAGTGTGAGAAGTATGCATATTTCTTAAGTATATATTATTATTCATAAAAACCTAGATATGATAGCTAGGGTTACACTTTTTTGTCCAAATATAGAATATATTAAATGAAGCTATTAGTGTACTTGGACTCTAATTTTTAGCCAATAACTTCAAATGTTTATTATTTCAATATTTTTTTTTATTTATTTAAGAAAGAGGATATTGGGGAGGTGACAAAGATACAAGAGAACCAAGGAAGGGGTAAATCTAAACTTTAGGAGTTTAATTGACTTAATTACAAGTTTCACACAATATTGATTGGATGAAATTTGGATGAGAGTGTGAATTAATACAATTATAAAAGTTCAAACCACACATTAATACAATTATAAAAATTCAAGGGTTTAAAGTGATGCAACCCCAAAACGAGTTTATATAGTAGATAAAATAATCATTTTTTTTTGTTAGTCGACAAAATTTAAATATTTCCTACTTATGATGCAACTATCATTGCTCTAAATTGGTTTGCTCTCTTATAAAATATTTTTGGTTGTATGTTTCTCACCATACACAATTTTTTAAGAAGTATCATCATTTTAAAAATGAAAAATATTTTTTCCCTTTTTAATTCAAAAAATATAAAATGCTTTTCATGGTATTAGAATCTTTGCCTTTTAAGAAAGATTTATAATGCTCTAAACACAAGATGTATTAGTTTGCATAAACTCAAACATATTTACCACATTTGTTGGTCAGGTTATTAAGTTGGGTAAGCAGATTGGAATACATGGAGCTAACTCACAAAGGGGAAAAAAAAAAAAAAAAACAAAGCCAAAGCCAAATGGTAATTTTTTTTTTTTAAAAAAAAAAAGAAAAAAAAAAGCCAAAAGTGGAAAATAAATAAATAGAATCCAAGAAAATAAATATGAATTGATATATAGTTATTTTAATATTTTCAAGCAGAAAAAGTGACAATAAAAAAAAGAAAACCAATTGAAGTGATGAAATTGGTATGAGAATATTTATATTATATTGACATGATTGAGAAAGGAAAACAGAAGATCATGCCACTAGTGTACTGAAGAAGGAAAAAATCCACGAGAGAAGAACAAACACACAAAAGATTATTGCCTTCATTAAACTAAGATTCAAATATAAGATTTGTAGCCAATTAGCTGACCCTATATATATTATTACTAAATAAAGCTCTCATTTATTTTAAGGTTCGATATCCCAAATTGCAGTCTCATCTCTTTTAACTCACATCCCAACCCTTTTCTTTATAAATTTTGGGCCATTAGATTAGATGTATAAACAAAGAAACAACATATCTATGTATCAGAAAAGAGAAAAGAGAGAGATATGAGTGTAAAATTCACAAACTTTATTATTATTTAGTGTATGCTAAGATATGAATGTAATATTGAAAGACAGTCTCATTCTATTATGTATTGACAGAGTGTATTTTTATGTTCACTCTTGAGAATCTGGTTGTTCATCCTCATCCCCATAATATTGTTGTTCCTCATCTGAATATTCATTTTCATCCTCAGAATCAGGAACTTTGAGCTTTAGAAATTCACATTCTAACTCTAATTGAAAGTATCTTTCTTTCTCAGAAGCCAAATCTGCCTCCAACTTTTTGATTTCATTACTCATTTCCAACTGTTTTTCAGTCAAATAACCAATATGATTTATCAACACCAAAACCATCTCTCTTTGTTCATCAATATTATCTAACAATGAACACAGCTTTTTCACTAAACTTCCTTCATCAACATTTTTCTTCTTCTTCTTCTTCTTCTTCTTCTTCTCACCAGCCTTCTTGCTTGATTCACCAACACCACTCAAATTACTCTTTATTTTTTGAAGTAAAGGTGACATATCATCAACTTTCTTGCTCTCTTCTTCTTCTTCTTCTTCATCTTCTTCTTCATCTTCATCTTTATCTTCATCTTCATCTTTCTTAAATTGTCTTACGACTTCCCCACCAAATCGAACTCTTTTCCCTACTGATTCCTCATCAGGTTCCAGTTCAAACAAAAAATTATTATAATCCCATCCACTAATCTTCATAATCTTGTCCCCTTCACTCTTGTTCTTCAATTTCTCATCATTTTTCATCAACCCAATGATTCTTTCCTTTTCTTGTTCAAATATTTTATCAATTTCAATCACTCCTTTTGGAATACACTTGAACAAAAAATTCGAGTTTTCCCCTTTCTTCACAAATGGATGTTCCAACAAACTCAAAGCCGTAGGCCTTCCAAACTGATCTTTCACGAGGCAAAATTTCACAAATTCTTTAACAGAGTCTCCAAATAATCTTCTGTCACGACTCCTCTCTGCTTTCGGTTCATAAGGAAACCTTCTTGAGATATTGAAGAATTGTGATTCAAGAATTCTTGGGTCTATAATTGGAGGACCCCCCCAAGTAATTTCCATAGCTAAAACCCCAACTGCCCAAGCGTCTGATTTGAAACTATATTCTTCATCCGGTGGAACCCAATAAGGAATTGAAGAATCATGATCAATTTCATTAGTACTGTTCTTGGATATCATAATGTCAAAAACAGAGAGCTTAACAGAGCCTTGTGAATCAAAGAAGATATTACTTGGTTTAATGGCTTTATGAACAAAACCCAATTCGTGAAGATAAACCAGAGCACGAAGGAGTTGATTTAAAAGAATGGAGATGAAATGATCTGGCATACCTCTTGGGAAAATTTGGGACAGAATGGATTGTAAAGGCCCGGTTGGAATAAACGGCATTACGATCCAAATTCGGCCGTCTTCGCCGATGAAACAACAATGTGGGCGGAGAATATTGGGGTGGTCGATCAGTGATAGTGAAGTATTTAGGGAATCAAGGTTGAGGTTGATATTGATATCGATGATTTTCACGGCGACGGTTTCAGAGTTGCAATTGGCCATGTATACAATGCTGTGGGGGCTGACACCGATCTGAGTGATGATTTTGTAGCCATTAGAGGTAGTCGGAAACTTGAAACTCAGTGTACTATTGGCGGTTGTGGTGGCCGATTCTTGAACTTGATGCTGCTTCATTGTGAAAAGACTTGGAATGATAATGAAATGTAGTTATGCAGAGTACTTATATAGCGTTTGAGAAAGCCCTTTGGGAGTGAGGTTCTTGGAAAAAAAAAAAAAAAGAAAAGAAAAGAAAAGAAAAAGAAAAAAGCTGAAACTAAAAAATTTCCTAAAAGATGGGAGAGGAGACTAATTCTTATAATAAACGAAATAAGTACAATGAACAAAAAATATTTAAATTAATATCAAATGATTACGTGTTCAAGTGAGTCAAAAGAAGTGAACTTATTTTTCCTTATTTTTTATATTGTTAAAATTGATTTTAAAATTATGTTTAATTAATTAATAGACATAAATAGATCAACAGTAAATATTAAGTAAAAAATCGAGATTAAAAGTGTAAGTCTTAAAATCTAATAACCAAATTAAAACAAGACTCAAACTTTAAAGATAATATTTTGAAAGTTATAGATTATAGTAGATGATATATGTGAATCAGTGCCTGAGATTTTTTTTTTCTCTCTCTTTTGGAATGAGACTAAGAACTTCTATTACAATAATAGTAGTACAAGGTTATGAGTATTTATAGACATTGATGTCCATATTAGAAAGAAACTCTAGCAACTCAAAATAATAGATTAGCATGTTGGAAGTGTACCATGGACACTCACAAATATATAGTCAACAAAAGAATATTTGACAGAAAACAATATCATTTTTATTTGAAAGATTCTTCAAACTTAGTTCACACTTTTAATTGAACTCTCGTCGTGTATTCTTCTTCATACAATACAAAAACAATCTTATTTAGGATTCTCATGCGTCCATAACTCTCATATTTAAATACGTGAAACTCATATTAACTCTCATACTTTAATTCATGAAATTCTGTTAAATTAACTCTCATGTTAACATACTTAATTAATTCTCATTCTTTAATTCATCTAATAAGTTAACTAGAGAATTAAAAACATGTTTAATTTTCAGCATCCCCCTTCAACATGTTTTCTAAAAACTCCAAGCAAAGTTCTCAATTTGTTAGACATATCAACTTTGAGTGGTTTCGTGAAAATATCCACAATTTGATCTTCTATCTCCACATATTCAACTTGAACCTCCTTCCTTGAAATGCAATCTCTGATAAAGTGAAATCTTGTATCAATGTGCTTGCTACGATCTTGGAACACTGTATTCTTCGTTAGATCAATTGTTGACTTATTATCTATATGGATCACAACTACATCTTGCAAAATTCCAACTGTCTTCAACAAATTCCTTAACTAAACTACATGACAAACACATAAAACAACAACAACATAGTTTGTCTCACAACATATTCTGTCTTACAAGTAGATAATGTTACAATAGGTTGCTTCTTTGAGCTCTAAGTAAAAGTAGTATTACCAACAAAGAACACATATCCACTTGTACTTTCCGGTCATTAACATCTCTAGCCCAGTCACTATCACAATAGCTTTCAAGCTTGAATTCTTTAGATGAAGAATAAAATAATCCACAAGCAAGTGTACCTTTAAGGTTACGAAGAATTCTCTTTGCCACTTTCAAATGAGTAGTTGTAGGAGATTCTATAAATCCACTTACCAGTTCAACACTGAAAAGAATATCCAGTCGTGTACAAGTCAAATATCTCAAACTCCCAATTAAGCTTTTGAAATATGAAGGATTAATGACATCTTATCCATATTTGGATAGTTTTGTCCCAATTTCAATTAGATTTGTGATAGGTTTAGAATCGATCATCTTGAACTTCTCTATTTCTCTAGTATATCGTTTTTTAGAGATGAAAATACCTTCTCTGACTACTTCATCTCAATGTCTGACATTAATCCAATATCTGCCATTTCAAATTCTTGGGTTATTAGCTTTTTGCGATCTTCAAATATACTTACACAATTTCATGTAAAAATTAAGTTATCCACATACAGACAAACCAACAATATATCTCCATGATTATTAGTCTTAATATAAAGAGAATATTCATAAGCGCATCTCAAATATCGATTGCCAAGAAAATATTTATTGATTATGCTATTCCACATTCTTGGCACTTATTTTAATTCGTACAACGCCTTCTTTAATTTCAATATTTTATCTTTTTGACCTCTCACGACATCGCCAAGAGATTGTTCTAAGTAGACTTCTTCCAAATATCCATTCAAGAATGTTGATTTAACATCCGTTTGAAAGATCTTCCATTACTTTAAGCAGCAACTGCAACTAATAACCTTATAGTTTCCAAGCAAGCAATTGGAGCAAATACTTCATTGGAATCAATGTCTTTTCTTTGAGAACAGTCTTTTACAATTAATGTTGTCTTTTGTCTCTCCACTTCTCCCTTTTCATTTCTTTTTGTCTTGAACACCCATTTGACACCTACTACTTTCTTTCTACTTTGGAAGAGTAGAAAGTTCCCACGTATCATTTGTCTCTCCACTTCTCCCTTTTCATTTCTTTTTGTCTTGAACACCCATTTGACACCTACTACTTTCTTTCTACTTTGGAAGAGTAGAAAGTTCCCACGTATCATTCTTCTTTATGGCCTTTATCTCTTCACTCGTGGTAGTCTTCCACTTTTCATCTTGTGAAGCCTTATTCAAATTTCAAAGGTTCATTGTCACCAAACAGACAAAAAAGTAAGATTATTAAAAATTTGACTTAACTTTTCCGTTTCATCATATATGTCTCGTAAACTTTTCATACTACAAGATCCTTCTATTGAACTTGTAGATGATGAAGGTGTGCTTGATTATGGAGCGATTGGCAACGTTGACGGTGTTGATGGAGAAGCATTGTCACTAGATTCATCGTCATCATCAAGAAAAAATAAAAACTTTTTTGTAGTCTTTTGGTTCATCAGTCAAATTCCATGTTGCTTCCTCATCAAACACAACATCTCTGCTTACCAACGTCTTCTCTGTAACATTATTATAAAGCTTGTAGTCTTTTAAGCTTGCATCATAGCCAACAAAAATATCTCTCATTTTTATCATCGAGCATACTACTCTTTTGATCAAGTATATGCACATAAGCGATACTTCTAAATACTCTCAAATGAATAATGGATGTTGTTCATCATATCCATGCTTGTTGAGGAGCTTTGTTTCACAAGTTTCTACTAGGGGATTGATTGGACAAGTACACTGCACATTTAACAGCTTGAGCTCATAATTCTTTTGGCATCTTTTTACTCTTCAACATACTTCAAGCCGTATTAAGTATTGTACTATTCTTTCTTTCAACAACATCATTTTATTGAGGAGTCCAAGGAATTGTCATGTGCCGATGAATTCCATTTTCTAAGCAAAAATCTTTGAACTCATTTGAAGTGAATTCTCTTCCTCAATCCGATCTCAAAGTTTTTATGTAATAACCACTCTATTCTCAACAAGTGCTTTAAATCTTTTGATCATGCTAAATACCTCTGATTTCTCTTGACAAAATAAATCCAAGGTTTTTTTTTAAAAAAAAACTAAAATCATCAATAAATAATAAGAAATAATTATTCTTACCGAAAGAACTAGGTTTGATCGATCCACAAAAGATTCTTATGGAAAGCTCTTCCTTGATTGCTTGCCATAAAGACAACCTTCACAAAATTGATCTGGATGTTTGACATGAAGGAACTCTTATCAAAGAGTACATCTGAGTGGAAGGAATATTATTCCAAACTCGTTGTGACAAAAATACCCCATTCACAATCAAACATACAAGTTATGCATTTAACAATAAATTACGACATGCTTTGAACTTTAAACAACAAAGAGAACAAGATACATACCAATTGAAGAACTCTTCTTCGTAGAAATCTCGCTCTCATCAAGGATGAAAATCTCGTTATCGTTGAGATCGTCCAGGCAATCGTCCACCAAAACTCGCTCTTGTCTACCCACAAATGGACTCCTCACGAATAAGGCAACAAAGAAAGACACCACCACTCAGAATCCTCGGTATTCTCAAAGTGAGAATCCAGGAGGTGTGGGCTCTGTTGGATTTGGTAGAGGGAAGGAGAAAGGAACGATCGTTTACCACGACCAAGCAAGTGGGAGAATTCTGAAGTCTATCATATAGACGGATGCTTGATCGTTTAGGTAAAGGTGCACGATTGTGTAGTAAACTAGGGCTCAATCGTTTAATAAAACGCTCGAATGCGCGATCGCTTAGAAAAAACTAGACAAGTGCTTAGGTAATACTACGTGAGCGTTTAGTAAATGTGTGCACGTACACGATCGTTTAGTAAACTTTGAGCTGTCATGTATGCTCTCAGTTTGCTAAGTGATAGGCGGTGTACTCAATCGATGAGTGAATATTTAATCTCTTGCAAAATGAAAACCATTTTTATTTTATCCTTCAGTTACGAAAACTGAATGCAACCTCCCACTATCTCATTTGGTTACGGAGAAAAAACGCAAACAATTATCCCATAATCGTTTAATTAAAAAAAATATATAATCATATTATTTTATAACATATGCTTTAATATCACATCACATGCAACATATGAACCATAGTTCTCTTCTCCTCCATTAGATATAAATCATATTTATATCATTTTCCTCCAATTAATGTATCTCATACATCATGTCAACTATATCACATATAATTGACCAGTTCAATCATATCATATATAATTGAACTCCCTCTTGTCAATTTGAACACTTCAAACTGACCCAAAAACTGATTCTCAACTTAAATTCATTGAGCTACCAAGGGGACCTTATGGACTTATGGCTCGAAGCTCCAACAGTACGTGAATAGCTGACTAAACTCTTTAGCCACGAGATCCACCATCTGTTAACTACCAGACATTCCACTAAAGACCGACAGCTGCACTCTTCTCACCACAAATACATTCTTGTGTCCATTGGATATAACCAATCAATAGTACGATAACGCTTCACAGATGCTCATAAGTATAGTTGGGTCAATTTACCATTTTGCCCCTATAGTTTACATCTAACTTCTTAAGTACCACTGATCCCTCTAATGAATAATACAACATAGTCCTACTATATGTGGGCAACTCTCAGGCCATAAGAAGGTGTGTGGCGTCATATTGTTCAAGCCCCGGAATCAGCCTTTAAGTGAGCAATCTATCTGTTTATCCCTGTTTCGGGGAAGGAGTGAATTCCATCTTATGTAGCTGAGTTCCCAGCTCCCAAATCAGACGAATCCCCAAAGTGGTAGGTTTGAGTCGACGATCTGACTACTTGCACCCATGCAAATCAAAGGACCGCTCTCGAAGGCAGGAGTTCCCAACTCACTTAGGATTGAGGTCATGTTATCTATGGTCATCCTAGTGAAGTGAAGTCTCTATCATGAACGACGTTATATAACGAGACTATAACACTTCGTAGTCCGGTCTTATACAAACTTCTTTGTATAGGATGCCCTCGCTCGCATGTCTCTATATGAATGATCAGGACCAGACCATCTGTAGCAAGTCACAACATTTGTAACTATTCTACAAAGCGGGCCGCATCCGTAGCATTACCAAGATAAGGTTTCCCTCCTATATCCATATACTACAGATCATTTTGGTTATCACTTAAGACATGACCCATCTGTATGTCTCCACATACGTGCTTAAGTTACAAACAACAACTAGGGATCTTAGTTTATTGGTTTGTAGTAAAGCAATTAAAACATCCAATGTTCCATAGAAAAAAGTGAAAAAATATCATATATCATTACATCACAAGCGTTTGTTCAATACTGTATTTACAAACTACAGGACCCAACAAGAGTTTAGGGCATCATCCCTAACATGACATATAGTAGTCCTTTCACCATGTTCTTCCTTGCTAATAGTCTCAAGCCATCAAAGTTTAAATGCCCAAGTCTCAAGTGCCAAATCCGAGATGGATCTTTCAAACATGACTTTAAACACTTAGCAACGCCAGTTTGAATATTTAATAAAAATATTCTATTCTTTGTCATTTGCATTTTAGTAATCATATTATCACAATAATCCCCTATCAAAAGACTATAATTCTTCATCAAAATATTATAACCTTTCTCTAAGAGTTGTCCCAAACTCCAAATCTAATTCTTCATATTAGACACATAATAAACATTAGAGGTAAACTCATGCTTTCTATTCTTCAAGTTGAATAAAATCTTACTTTTTCTTTTAACAGAAATTTTTGTGACATTGCCAAATATGATATTACCACCCACAAATTTATCAAGTTCCATAAACATCAACTTATTTCCAAACATGTGATTGTTTGCAACGCTATCAAGATACCATGTATTGTTTTCACATGTTTCTTCACCTTAGTATGCTAGAAGCAAAGATGACTCGCCGCTTTCTTCATCTTTCTCAACACAATTTGCATTTTCTTCAACTTTATGTATGCATTCCTAGGAGTAATGGCCAAATTTATGACAATTATAACATTCATTTGGTCTTTTATCATATCTTCTATCATTATTTGATATTTCTCCATTTGACCTTAAATAATTTTATCTTCCATGCCCTTTTGATGAATTAGAGTTTGAATTACTCTCATAAGATTTTCTTTGACTGTAGTTTCCTCGACTTCAACCTCTGAAATCATTACGTTCACAATTGTCACCACATCCTCGACCTCGATTGTTTTTTCCTTGGCTATCTTCTTTATCTCTCAACTACAACTTTGACTAAAAAAGTTACTCAATTGTTTGTTTATCCTTCTTGAGAAACTTCTCTTCATGTTCCTGTAAAAAACCCATAAGTTGATCAATGAACATAGTACTCAAATCTTTTGATTCTTCAATAGCTACAATGATGAAATTGAATTTTTCATCCAATGAGCAAAGTATCTTTTCTACTACTTGCTCATTGTATTGTTTAACCATATCTTTTCATTTTATTTATTACTGCTAATAATTTTGAAGTATAATCCAAAACCGATTCAAACTCCTTCATATGTAGTGATTTATAATCACCTCTCAATATTTTGAGGTGAACTTTCTTGACTCGATCTACTCCTTTGTATGTATTTTTCAAAATTTGTCATGCTTGATGTGCAATAGTTGCTCCAGAAATCTTTTCAAAATTTGGATCATCAATGACTTGATGAGTAATTGTGAGAGCCTTTTGGTTTTTCTTTCTTTTATTTTGCAAAACTTCTCGTTGAGCTTGAATTAAAGCAACATCACTTGTTGGTTCTTCATAACCATTATTGACAATGTCCTCCATACATATTGTGAACCAAATAGAGCTTTCATTAAAATACACCAGCAACTGTAATTTACTTTCGTAAGTCGAGGCACATGGAAGGGAACCAAATTATGATTTTTCATTTCAAAAAACAGTTCTTGTTTTTCAAACTCAAGCTCTGATACCACTTTGTTGGAAGCATATAACGGACGCTCACAAATAATCAACAAAAGAATATTTGAGAGAAATGATATCACTTTTATTTGAAAATTTCTTTAAACTTGGTTCACAATTTTAATTGAACTCTTGTTGTGTATTTTTCTTCATACACTTGCTTTAAACAATACAAAAACTATAGGTCCATAACTCTCATATTTAAATACATGGCATTCATATTAACCCCCATACTTTAATTCATGAAACTCTACTAAATTAACTCTCATTCTTTAACTCGTTTAATAACTTAACTAGAGAATTAAAACATGTTGAATTTTCAACATAGCACACCAACGGGATTAATATTACAAAATATATTGAAGCATGTAATGTTTCATTCCCCAACTCCCTAGCTATGGCAACTCTTTCAATATATCTCTTCATTCCCACGCCCTAACTAGGCCCGGTCAAGTATGTGTACTTGTGATCCATCACAGGAACAAAAAAAAGGAAAAAAAAAATCCTTATTTATCCACATTTGAGTTTCAATCCTTCTTCGAGTATACTAGACTCGACTAATAATCTGTCATAAAATCATCTAAAACCAATAAAGAAGATTCCTACTCACTACTAAATGTCTACTTCTATTTATTGGATTGAAGTTTACATTTACATATTGTGGGAATTTGAAGATGGTTTCTTCACAATTTAGTGGTCTTGAAGGTAATGCTTTATATATATATATATATATATAAAATTAAATTTGTAGGTAAATTTACGAGCTTGCTTTTTATTTTATGTTTTTTGGTATTAAATTTATCAATGGGTTAGTATTGATAGCGATTGAGAATGATATTTTAGAGAAAGTTAACTATAAAGAATTGATTGATGATTTTTCTTTAAAGAAACTTCGGAGGATGTCATTTTTTAAATAAAATATGTTTTGTTTCATATATTTTTTTATATAGTATATGATGCATTGATATTAATTGAGTTATATAGTTGTATGGTGATGTTTTCATAGTCTCATATATTTTGTTTTTATTTTATTTTATTTTTTCATTAGAAACAATCACTACAATAATTTGGGTTTATCCTGACGCTGGGGTTGTCGGCAGAAGCTAAGAACATCGTCGGGATAACCTTCGACGATTTAAACGTCGTCGGCCGAACCGTCGAGGAAACTTCGTAGGGAAAACCTTTCTTGACGATTTTGAAGCCCTGCCGTAGGGGAAAAGAATTATCTCAACAGAGAAGGATGGGGTCTTTTCCCCGACCCTGAAGAAAGCCGTCGGTAAAAAGGCACAACCCCCGATGGTATATCGTCGAGATTGTACTATTAGCTAAACGGTCTTTGAATCTTCGGGATGAGGTAATTTATCTTGATGGTGAGGGTGTCGCCGGGTATTTTAATTTCGTCCAACAGTGACATGGACCATCAGGATATATCTATCGTCTGACGGTTGAGAACCGTCGGGCTATATCCTTAACCTTGACGGTCTCTAGCCACCGTTGGGATATCTTTAAAGCCCGACGGTGTCTAGTCACCATCGGGAGTTCTTTGCCCAACCTCTCTACCGTCGGGATTTCTTTAAATAAATAAAAAAAATTAAATACCTATTTAAATCTGTTTATTTATTTTCTTTTTTTAGATTTGTTTTTTTTCCAAATGTCATACCTATTTGAATCTTACATATATCAATCAAACTAAAATAAGATTGCCAAAATGAAGTAAATGTCCATAATAGATTAATAATATATAGAAAACACGTTTGAATCTACAACCTTAATCCAAGAGTTTCTATAACATCCACAATTTCTTAATCGAAAAAAAACATTACATGATAACAAAGTACATATTGGGAGATGCACAATTCCTAAATCCAAAATAAAATTAACAAAAATCTACAACCTAAATAGGCTTGCCGAGAGATGTATCTTCAATAAAAATCTCCAAATACCTACAAAATACAAATTTAAATAAGTTTAATGCTCAATATACTATATACCAATCTCAACTAAACAAACCAACTTACCTCAATCATAAACAAACCAAAAAAATCAAGAAACCAACTAAGAACATTAATGAATTGCACTCAATCATAAACAAACTAACTTACCTAAATCATAAACAAACCAAGAAACCAACTTACCTCAAACATAAACAAATCTAAAAACCAACTTACCTAAATCATAAAGAAACCAACTTACCTCAATCATAAACCTAACAAACCAACAAACCAACTCAACCATAACTTAAACTTAAACATACTTGTATTTAAATATAGATAACAAACTAACTTACACAATCAACTGAAACCCCCCTCCCCCTACCCCAAAATTATTCTCAATCGTAATAAACAAACTTACACAATCAACTGCAACAAACTAACTTACACAATCAAACTAACTTACATACTCAACTAAAACACCCCCTCCCCCCTCCCCCAAAAATTATTCTCAATCGTAATATACAAACCAATTGAAACACATATTTATACATTTATGTTGTTACCATAACTGCAGGATAACAACATACACAATCATCTAATTTAGCATAAAATGAAATTCAAAATCAACTTTAGAATATTAACTATACTTTACATAACTATACGTTTTTGTTGTTATCATAACTGCAGGATAACAACATAAACAATCTTATAATTAAGTTTACTACGAAATTCGAAGAGCTCATACCTAGTTCGATCTATCTTTCATGAGCTGTAAGAGCATAGCTTTTATATCCTCCATTTAAGATTGTCTTCTAGCATCCTATTCATCCAATCTAGTCAATCTAGCCTTTAAGGATTCTATCTCTTGTTGTTGTTCCTCTATAATTCTTGATGAAGGTGCACTAGACGATAATCCTCTAGATTTTTTCACTTTTTTACCCTTCGGTGTCCTACCAAGGCCCACTCCTATGCCCAATACCTGCTCGCATATTTCTTCCTCTCATATTCGTTTAGACTCTTCTTAGGTGGAGGATTCTCTCAGCTCAACCATTTGACTATACATCAATAATTAAGACTAATTATTGTATGAAAATTGTATTAAAGTTAAATTGAGGAATAAAAACTTACATATGCATCATTCACAGCCTGATTAACAAACGTGTTATCACTCCTACAGTGTGTTTGCTTAAATAAGTCCATTAGGTCCATTGTTTGATCATCGAGTCCTTTATATAAAATAATTCACAAGAAAATGAGATATTAATATGAGTTTACTTTAACCAGCTGTATAAGTGTACTCTAACCAGCTTACCGTGGATTCTATTATGCATATGAAAGTCTTAGAACCAACTGTATGAGTGTACTTTAAGGCTGACCTATTCCTTTGATTCATCTCTACCACTTTCTAAGAAAATGAGAAATTAAGATGAAATGAGTAATTGAAATGTAACTAAACAAAAACAAAAACAAAAAAAAAAGCACAAAAATTATTACTTTCCAGTCGCTAGATTCGAACTTGTTGCATAGAAAGTGTCAATCCTCTATGTCGTCTTTAAGGCGATCAGATGGGTGTGCTCGTGCCTTTTCAGGACTTGCATATTTCTTGTAATGTCTGTGTAGTTCCCCTCTATACTCTTTGAACGAATTTTTCATCTGTTCATCGATGAAATCATTGACCAGTTTGCTGGTCAAGTCTAACACAAAATGATTTTGAATTAAGAAAGAAAAGAAAAACTAATTAATATGGAAGCCGATGCATAGATAATTTGTAAAATATAAATTGACCATCTTACCAATAACCGACCCTTAACAAACTCTCGTGTTTCTATTGTTACCTCTCTCCATGATCCATAACAGACGAAAAAAGATTCCCGAACATTGGTACAAATAGCATTCTAAACCTCATTGCATTGTTGCAAGTTGGTTTCTCCCATTCAGGGTCGATCTCGATAGGAATTCTCCCAAATTGTTGAACATATTTATCCAAATCAACATTTCGAGAGTATGCACGTCCAACCATGGTAGTTGTACAACCAGACTATGAAGAAATTATACGTCGTTAGTTTATTGAAACATTAGTTTATATAAAAATGTGGATCTAAAATTATCTTTATTATCTCCCATAAAGGATGATGCGCCGATATGCTCCGACTATAAGTACTCCAGTATTGCCTCCTCATCAGTGTGACCTACCATTATTCCTATGTAAACAATAATATATATGTTATACAACAATATCTAAGTTATGAAATGAAAAAGAAACAAGTGTGTAACCTATATGCTCATTGAGAAAATACATATTTACATGTTTATTCTGTATCATTAAGATGTTCATCGAAACTCAAACTCTTATTAGAAGATGATTGTACATCCTCTTCCTCGTCATTTACGAAGTCATCATCAACTCGTTGACTTATTCGTTCTTCTATGACTGTAGGATCAACATCAACTCTACATAAACTAATATCATTCATTGATTCATTGATTGTACAAGTAATACTATTCACCACTTCTAACAACTCATGTTGGTCATTCTCACGTTCTTCAGCTTCTGACATGTCTCATACACGCTTGTTTTTTACTACTTGCACCACTTTCTAATTATTACCATATTTAGGATCGTTGATGTAAAACACTTGTTTGATTTGACTAGAAAATACGAAAAACTTGTTAACAAACCAATGACGAGCTGTATTAATTGATATATACCCAAAATCCATGTGTACTCTGTTGGTCATTTTAGGGTCTGTATCGAACCAAATATACTTAAACATAATTACACATCTTCTCTTGGCATACTGAAAGTCCAATACTTCATTGACAACACCATAGAAATTATGGAGATCACCTCCACCTTCACTTTCTGAAGGCACCATGATCCTGCTATTTTGCGTACTCCAACAATTATCACGCTCAATACTATGATAGTGTACTCCATTAACAATGCATCCACTGTATGAGCGCACTTCTGAACTTGGCCCCATCGCTAGTGAATATATGTCATCATACATATCTCCATGTTCACGCAATGAAAGAACTTGTTAAAAAGTAATGTCACCTGTCATTAGTAGTCAATTGAATTTTTATTGGTCTTTTAAACCCATACTTACATGAGATTTGAACCAATCAGGAAAGCCTCATTGGTGTCTTTTCTATAAATCATCCTGACTTTGAGCTTCATGTCGAATTAGTCTCATATATTGCCTATAAGTAAAATACATGACTCAATTTTATATTTCACACTTTGTATCAAAATAATGAATTACAATAGAATGTTCAAAACTTACATTAGATAAGGCTTAATTTCCGCGCAATTGTTCAAGATGTACCAATGTGCACTGCATTTCTCTTCTCTCGACAATGTCCTTACTCTTGGTGCTCCTAATGGTCGCGCATTTTGTTTGAACATAAAAAATTCACCAATATCTCATCCTCTAGAAGCCTATCATCATTTCTTACATCTCTATTGAATTTTGTCTCAATTCTAGTTATGTATAAAGAACAAAATTCCAACGATTCATTCGTTATATATACTTCTGCTATAGAACCCCCAAGACGTACTTTGTTTCTTACATATTATTTCAATGTCCGTAAGCTTCTTTCAATAGAGTACATCTAACTATAACTAACTCAACCTGCAACTGTTGTTTCATAGGGCAAATGGATTGCTAGGTGCACCATTACATCAAAAAATGCCAGTGGAAATATTTTTTCTAACTTACAAAGTATGATTATAATGTCTCTTTGTAATAATCGATCCAAATCCCCTATAGATATTGTTTTTGCACAAATATCACAGAAAAAATTGCATAACCCAACGACAATAGTGGACACGTCTTTTTGCAAGTATAATCGAACACCAATTGGAAGAAGCCTCTAAAGCAGAACATGCGAGCCATGAGTTTTTAGCCCCCATAGTTTTCCACCTTTCTCACTCACACATCTTGATATATTGGATACAAACCCATCAGGAAATTTGACTGATTTTCTCCACTTGCATAATACAACCTTGTCATTAGTAGTCAATGCGTATGCAGCATATGGCTTTACAACTTTGTCTCTTACTTTTTGCAGGTATATTTCTTTTTGTATATTTAGATCTTCTAAATCTAAACAAGCATTAGTTGTATCCTTATTCTTTTCCTCAATATTTAACAATGTGCCTACCAAATTACCATAAATATTTTTTCAATATGCATAACACCTAACTTATGTCTCAATAAAAGTTTCGACCAATATGGAAGTTGGAAAAATATACTTTTTTTGTTCCAATTTAAACTTTGTTTCTATTTTTTATCACGTTTCTCTGAATGTTTGCTAAGCACGAAAAAGTTTAACAAGTTTACCCCTCGTAAGATATCTTCTCCATCCATGTCAATTGGAGGAGGTCTACGTTTCACTTTTCTATCAAATTGTTTTCTTTTGAGCCAATTATGATTATCTTGAAGATAACATCAATGCCCCATAAAACATTGTTTTCCTCTTAGCCTCATTGATGATGTATCCTCTTTACAAATAGGGCATGCTTGGTAACCTTTGGTACTCCATCCAGATAGGTCACCATATGCAGGGAAGTCGTTAATAGTCCACAATAAGCAAGCACGTAGTTGAAAGTATTCGTTGTTAACACAATCGTAAGTGTGTACACCATCATTCCATAAATCTTTTAACTCTTCAATCAATGGTTGTAAGTAAATATCAATTTTTTTTCCAGGAGATTTTGAACCGGGTATAAGAAGGGAGACAATGAAATTTGTCTCTTTCATGCATTTTCAAGGTGGCAAATTGTAAGGAATGAGCACCACTGGCCTATATGAAGTATTCATATTCCCGAATGGATTGAATCCATATGAAGCTAGTCTTAGACGAACATTACGTGGGTCTGAAGCAAACTGAGAAAACTCACGATCAAAATGCTTTCACCCTTTAGCGTCAGCTAGATGTCGCAATACTCCATTAGGTTCAACACGTTTCTCTTTATGCCACCTCATTTCTGGTGCAATATGCTTAAATGCAAACAATCACTTCAATCTTGGTAGTAAAGGAAAATGTCGTAAAATTTTATGTGGAATATTTTTACTTTTTTCATATTCAATTTTGTATCGAGATTCACCACATACTGGACACTGTTGTAAATCAACAAATTCTTTCCAATATAGGATACAATTGTATTTGCAAGCATGAATACACTTATAACCAAGTCCTAAGTCACGTAATTTTCTTTAAGCTTTATAAAATGAACTAGGTATAGATGCTCCAACCAGAAATGCTTCTTTTACAATTCAATTAACAAATCAAACGACTTGTTAGTCCAACCGCTAAGAACCTTAATATGCATCAACATCACCAAGAACAATAATGAAGATAAATTTGTACAACCAGGGTACAACTGGTTGCGTGCTTCATTCATTAAGTCTCCAAATAAACTTGAATTATTATCTCTTTCTTGGACATTAGTGTGCATTTTATCCTCGTTTTCTTCCTCATTTACATTAGCAATTGGACACTGTAGATCATTTACAATAATTCAAAATTTCATTTTCTTCATCTATAACATTCATCTCTGTCGTACTTAATCCATCATCATGTGTCGATTGAGATGTGTGACTCTCGTATCCCCTAGACAAGTTGACTGGGTCTCCATGATATACCCATTGATGATAAGATGGAGAAATTCCATTAATGAATAAATGTCATTCAACTCCATCTATTGGCTCCCACCTAGCATTCATACATTTTCGGCATGGACATCTTGTTTTTCCTGACTTATTAACATGAAGTTTTGCAACATCAAGGAATTGATATACTCCTTTTGCATATTCAGTTGATAATTTGTTCCTAATCTTAATCACTCTTTATCCATTCTTAATAATATATGCGATAAGTTGAACCTGTATGATTTTGTATGATTTAGACAATTAGTTATATTAGAACATATAGTTCCAATTTCTCACTTTTAATTTTATAGTTCCAATTTCTCACTTTTAATTTTATTTCATTTACTTCTTGTTCGTGGTTTTGAATGATTAAAAGTACATTTAAGTGTGATTTTGAAAATGACAAAAGTCATTTTAACTATTTTAGAATCACACCTAAACATATCCTTATTCCTCTTTTGATCTTATACAATTTGATTTTATGTCTAGGTTATTTTCCTAGAACAATTTTATGAAAACCAAAATTGACCTAACCCTTTCGGCATTAGATTCAATTTTAGTATGTTAATCTAGATGATCAATCTAGACTACTAACGATTAAATTTTGGGCCTTTGCTGCTTATTTTAGCACATACGCATATTTGAATTCCAAAGATAAGCATGACTTATGATTAAAGAAGATAAGCATGGCACATTCACATTCACATTTTCACCTTTGATTTATTTTAGTTCTATTTTTTTCGATGTTCATTTTTGTTTTCTTACTTTAAAAAGGTGACCATTATGATCCTTTTTCATTTTCATTTTTATTTAATTTTTATGGATCAAAATGATAGAATTTAAGATGAGAATCTACTAAATCTTAGTGTCTAATTTGCTATAGATTAACAATTGATTAATCAAATTTAGTGTGTATTGATATTAATATTATAGTTAACTTATCTCAAGAAAAGGGTTTTGTTATGTGTTGAATCTTTCATATTAGTTTTATTTATGCACTGATCCAATTACAATGAAAATTCATTATAATTGAATAAAAAAGTGAGATTTTTTATGGTGTTAATAACATGTCAAAATCGTAACCAAAAACTTATCAAGCCACGTTAACCAAACCATAATTAAAAGTTGTGGGTCCCATGTAATTCTCAAATACATACATATTCATGCATAATAGAGCATAACAATCAACCTTCTTCAAACATGTTCAAACATACATACATAATTTTCAAACATGTTCATCAATCAACCTTCTTCTTCTTCCCATACATATTAAAACAAACATAACATACATATTCCTTTATTTAAACTATTTATGCATAATAGAGCTAACATACATATTCAAACTATTTATGTATAATAGAGCTAACAGAATCGGAATTAAAAAAAAAAAAAAAAAAGATGAGTCCGGCGAGGGGGAAATCATAGTTACCTGTCTGGCGAGCAGGAATCGGAGACGGCGACTGAACGACACTCAAGGGAGACGAACGAACGAAATCGAGAAGAACGGAATTTGACACTCAGGGGGAATGGAGTCTGGCACTCGAGGGGGATGGACGACACTCAAGGGGGACGGACGACACTAGAGAGGGACGGACGAACGAAATCGGCGGAGAAAAAGACGGACAAACGAAATCGAGAGGGGGAAGAAGAAGAATCGGGGAGAAGGCTATTTATACTGAACTTTTTCCCAAAATTTGTCTGCCAGACCGTTGGGATATAGTTGATAAGTGTCGACGGTCACCCACTCACCGTCAGCAAAACATCGAACTCCTGACGGTAGTCTGACACAATCGTCAACCGAAGTTCACCAAATTCTAAAACGACTCGCAATCCCGATGATGGTCTGATACAACCGTCGGCCAAAGTTCACCAAATTCCAAAAAGACTCTTCGAGTCCCCGACGGTTGACTAACCACCATCGGGATATAATTGGAACTCCCGACAGTAGTCTAACACAACCGTCGGTCGAAGTTCACCAAATTCTAAAAAGACTCGCAATCCTGACAGTTGTCTGATACAACCGTCGGTCAAAGTTCACCAAATTCCAAAAAGACTCTTTGAGTCCCCGATGGTTGACTAACCACCATTAGGATATAGTTGGAACTCCTGACAGTAGTATGACATAATCGTCGATCGAAGTTCACCAAATAAAGACTAGCAATCCTGACAGTGTTCTGACACAACCGTCAGCCAAAGTTCACCAAATTCCAAAAGACTCTTCAAATGCCCGACGATTGATTGAACATCGTCGGGATATAGTTCATAATTGCCGACGGTCAACCACACAACCGTCGATCGGCATTAAGCAAATTCCAAAAGACTCTTAGAATATTCGACGGTTACACGAAACCGTCGAGTAGGGGTGTTCATGGGTTGGGTTGGGTTGAAAGACTTTTTAGACCCAACCCAATTGTTCGGGTTGTAAATTTCTTCAACCCAAATAACCCTTATTAAAAAATGAACCCAACCCAACCCAACCATGAAATATTTGGGTTCGGTTGGTTCGGGTTAATCGAGTCATTTATTTAAAATTTTATTCTAAAACGAAGCAAAACGTAAATATGTAAAAATTTAATTTAATTATTTTCATATATTGAATTAAGATTAACTACTCAATTTCAATTTATATAGTAAAAATTTTCTTTCTAAAGTGCAAAGAAACTACTTTTAAGAGTTGTTGAATAATAAATTATTCAAAAAATATTGGAATTAAATAAAACTAAAACCAATATATGTATAAATAATTGTGTTATAATAACAAAAAATATATATTTTAAAGTTAATAATAAATTCGGGTTGGTTTGGGTTATATTAGGTGAATCCATGAACCAACCCAACCCATAAAATTTTCACTTATTTGAACCCAACCCAACCCAAATGAATTGATAACTCAACCCAAACCATACGGGTTGGGTTGGGTTGATCGGTTTTTTTGGGTTATCGGGTTTGTTGAACACCCCTACCGTCGGGCTTGATTAGAAGCTCTCGACGGTTGTTGAGTACCGTTAGGATAACATAAAAATTCCAGTACATGGGTTTTGTATACTGCATACCTTGTCCGACAAATAGACTACCGTCGGGCTTAAATAATAACTCTCGACGGTTATTGCACACCGTCGGGAGAAATTAAAAAGTCAAACGATTGAATATAACTGTCAGGCAAAAGTAAAATAAGCTTGACGGTTCCTTAGGTGACCATCGAGAGTATTTAGAATTCCAACGGTTTTTCATAGACCGTCGGGAGAAACATTTATCCTGACCCCCTTATTTTCACCATTGGGCGAGGTTACAACCGCTGACGCTTTTTTGATCGTTGGGAGAAATAACGTCGGGAATAACCAAAATTCTTGTAGTGAATTATTATACGATGAATTTTGGTATTCTACAATTTTATGTTAAAATAATTTAGGGTCTCATCTTGAAAAGTATCTCATAGCTCATATTATTTGGGACCGACCTGATCATATTTTAGGGTCTCATCTTGAAAAGTATCACATCACACCATGTTATTTATGATAGGAATGATCTTAATTCTCTCTATTTATACAAGATTTAACACATCATTATTAATATTACCAATAGAAAAATACTTGGGTGTATCCTAGATAATACTTATCTTTGTGCATCCCACCAAATTGTGCAATCATAATTTGTTGTAAACAAATCGAGCTATAAAATTACTACAACAAAAAAACTCAAGTTGCCCTAATTCATCTCTGTCTCAATCAGTTTAGATAAACAGAAAAATAATTAGAATACAGCTGCAACATCTTCTTTTCTGTTTACAATCGACCCATTAACATTTTCTAGGAAAGTTCTTTTTTAAAAATATTTTAATTATTTTTTTATATGAGTAATGAGAATGTGATGCACTAACCTATATATCTTTCTCTATTAGCACCATAGAAAGACTTGAAGAAATGGTGCAAGAAAGCTCAAATTTTCCTTTCATTATCATTACCTCCCCATGAGTGATAGTGAAGTTTTTAGGGAATCGAGGTTGAAATTGATATTGATATCAATGACTTTCAGGGTTACTGTGATCATTGTTGTCCGCATGTCTTCAGAGTTTCAATTGGCCATGTACACAATGACGTGGGGTCTAATGCCGATATGATGGATGATTTTTTAGCCATCAAAGGTCGTCGGAAACTTGAAATCAGGTCGGAAATTCGAAATCAGGGGTGATGGCGGTGGGTTCTTGAACTCGTTTGTGCTTCATTGTGAAAAGTCTCAGAAAAATAATGAAGTGTGGTAATGCAAAAGCACTAATATAGGGTTTGAAAAACCCATTTTGAATCAGGTTTTTGAAAAAAAAATATATAAAGAAGGAAAAAAAACTTACGTGTGATTTTTTCTTTTTAAGAAAACTATATTCTCATCTTTTTTTTTCTTTCATAGGAACTATTTGTAGACACTATTTTTGTTCCATATTTATTTTTTATTGTTGTTGTTATTTATTTATTTATTTTCTCTCTCCTTTATTACGTGTTTATTTCATTTTAAGCTATTTTTTTAAATTTAATTTTAGTTTTAAGATTTTTTAGTTAGTTGTTTGTTTTTATTATTATTATTATTATTATTATTATTTATTCAATGTCATTTCATTTATTAATATAAGTTTTTTCTGTTATTTTTACTACTTTTTCTTTTTAACTCATTTTATTATTATTATTATTTTATTTTATTTGTTTATTGTTATCATTCTCTCCCCTCCTTTAATCCAACGTATTCTTCAACCTATCCTGATTATTAGTTCTTCAAATTCCAACCTTCCTTTTTTTCCCCTCTTCTCTCCTTTTGAATTTGCAGAAAAATCTCATTTCCCATCCTTGCTTCTCCTATAAATTGATCATAGCGGGGGGAGATAGGCATGAAAAAGAATTGGAGATTGGGAAAGTATAGATTGAGTGATTAAAAAAGAGGAAAATATATTGAGATAATGATAAGAAATAGAGAGAGGAAAAAAGTAAAAGAATAACAAAAAGGAAGAAAAAACAGAGATTAAGAAAAAATTGAGGTTTGGTCATTGGGAGAGCAAAGAGTAGAGTGGAAATCAAAGAGAAAGAGAGAAAAAAAAACTTTCAACAGACCCACGAACGAAGTGACTTCCGATGCTACGCACCATCCTGAGGAAGCTCCATTGACATCTGAGGTGAAGAAATAAAAGAAGATGAGTCCCAATCTCTAGTTTCATATTTTGTTTTCAAGATAGAAATGTTTTACGTGAGGGTCCCAACTTCAGAGGAATAATCCTTTTTTAGAGGGTCCCAAGTTCAAAGGAACAATTTCTTTCATTTTTTAGAGTTCCAAAAGAGGCAAGTATGTTGAAAATTAGTCTTTTATTTATTTATTTATTTTATGTTGAAAAGTAGTCGTTTGTCTCATAAAGTTGAGTTCATAAGTAAGATTTTTGTCTCGTGAAGTGTCTCGTGAAGTAACTTCACAAGACAAACTTACAACATTACATGACAAACTTCATGAGATGTAACAGTGGAAAGTTTGTAAATTAGCTTGAAAGCTTTTTGTCGTTTGTCTCATAATATTGTAAGTTTGTCTCGTGAAGTAACTTCACAAGAAAAACTTATAACTTTACGAGACAAATGACAGGCTATCTCATTTTTGTCTCGTAATGTTGTAAGTGAAGGAACTCTAAACATAGAGAACCAATGAGCAGAAGAAAATCATTCCAAATCCCATTGTGAAATAACATGAACATTTACAGTCTAACAGAACAATTATGCAACAAATCTAAATTACAGCATGCTTCAAAAGAATAAACACAAGGGATCAAGTAAACATACCTTTGAAGAACTTTTCTTCTAGTGTTTCCTCGATCGTACTCTACAAAGTGCCCAATAGCACGAATGCAACACGACTCTAGAAAATCCTCGATCAGCAACGAGTGAAACTCAATCCTCGACCCTCGAACAGAAACTTGACACAACCACAAGGCTATCTTTGTATTCTCAATGTGAGAATCCAAGAGGTGTAACCTGTATGGATTTGGTAAAGGGAAGGAGGAACTTAACGATCGGGTCAACGATCAAGTAAGTGGGAGAATGAAGAAGCCTATCTTATAGACTTGGGTACTTGATCGTTTAGTAGTGAGTAGCTATCGTATAGGATACTTATTCCTTGATCATTTACTCTCTCAAAGCTATCGTATATCTTTTGCTTCTTGCGCGTTGGATTATGAAAAAATGAAAACGATTTTCATTTTATCCATCAATTATTAAAAACTAATTAAAACTTTCCACTAAGTCCGTTATTGGAGAAAAGATAATCAATTATTTAATAATTGGTTCTAGATAAATATAATAACTAATTTATCATATTATATTTATAACTTATAGTTTTAATATCACATCATATGTAATATATAAACCATAGTTCTTTTTCTCCTTTATAGTTTTTAATATAAATCATATTTATATTAATTCCTCCAATTAATTAATGTATCAAATACATCCAATCAATTATATCACATATAATTGAATTAATTTAATTATATCATATATAATCAAATTCCCTCTTGTTAATTTGAACACTTCAAACTAACTCAAAAACTGATTCTCAACATGAATCTATTGAGCTACCAAGAGAACCTTATGGACTTGTAACTTGAAACTCCTACGGTTACGTGAATAACTGACTAAACTCTTTAATCATGATATCCACCATTCGTTAACTACCGGACACTCCACTGAAGACCGACAGTTGCACTCTTCGCACTATAGATATATTTCTGTGTCCATTGGATATAACCAATCAATAGTGTGATGACCCTTCACAAATCGCTCGTAAGTACAGCTAGACCAATTTACCATTTTGCCCTTATAGTTACATCTAACTCTTTAAGTACCACTGATTCCTCTAATGAACAATACATCATAGTCCCACTATGAGTAAACCCTTTTTTGGGTCAAGAGAAGGTGTGGCGCCACTATGCTCAAGACCCGGAATCAACCCTTAAGAGAGCAATTTATCTACTTACCCCTACTTCGGGGAATGAGTGAATTATATATTGTGTAACTGAGTTTCCAGCTCCCCAATCAACGAATCCTTAAAGTGGTAGGTTTGAGTCAGCGATGCAAATCAAATGACCGCCCTCATAGGCAGGAGTTCACAACTCACTCAGGATTAAGGTCATGTTATCTATAGTCATCCTAGTGAAATGAAAGTCACTATCATGAATGGCGTTATATAACGAGACTAAACATTTCATGGTCTGGTCTTATACAAACTCCTTTAAATAGAGCATCCCCGCTCGTATGTCTAATACATGAATGGTTAGGATTAGACCATTTGTAGCACTTTACAACACTTGTAACATCTACAAGGCTGGCCACACTCGTAGCATCACTAGGATAAGGTTTCCTTCCTTCATATACTATAGACCATTTAGGTTATCACTTAAAGCATGATCTACTTGTATGTCTCTACATACATGCTTAAGTTACAACGATAACCAGTGATATTAGTTTATTGGTTTGTGGTTAATGCAACTAAAATATCTCATATTTCATAGACTGATGTGAATAAAATATCTCATATTATAAATCCCTTCACCACACTACAACCACTTCGTTAAGAGTGAATACTGATCCTGAAGTGGATTTTCGAGAATCCTTATCAGTTTGAAAATCAGAGTCCATGTATCCTATAAGGATCAAATCCTTAGAACCATACACAAGTATATAGTTCTTTGTTCTCCGAAGATACTTGAGGATGTTCTTGACGGCTATCCAGTGACCCTATCCTGGATTAGACTGATATGTACTAACTATCCCCACAGCATAGCAAATGTCAGGTCTAGTACACACATCAAACTGCGAATGACAGATGCATAAGGGACTCGTCTCATTTCTTCAAATTTCAATTTTTTTGTGCTGAATTTCTAAGTAAAATCCAAATTAACTATATGGTTTTCGAATTAAAATTCTATCTTAATTTAAATTTCAAATATTTTCTGAGATTTTCCATAAATCTTACGATGAAGTTGATATTGCTCTAGAGAAAAATATTTCATAAGAGAATCCAAATATAAATTGAAATACATTGTCGCTCATAAAATTCCATTACACTTTATCATTAAAGTTATAGTGAAACTGGGTGAGACATTTCCTTTTATTTAAACTTACCAATTTTTATATTTTAAACATAATTGGCTAAGGTAGTAATTATGTCTAGGTTGAGGTACTTAAGTTGACCGTAAGGGAACACTCTCCCTTGAAATTGTTTAACTAGTCAATTCATATAAGTTTTCATTTTGTTAATTTTCATTACAATTTTGAGTAAAAAGTCTTCTGAAAATGGGTGATGTAGGGTGCTCATATCTTCCCTACACTCAATGACCTCTAAACCTAGCTTTCAAAAAATAGACAATTTTCATTTTTCATTTTTTTAATGGGTGACCAATCACATCTTAAAATGATTGGTGGCAACTCCAAACCTTTCACCTCGAAAGAGACTCTAAGGGAAGGACGTCGGCCACTCCATATCACGATGACGTTGCGACAGCTTGGCGACTCCACTAAGGACTAAAGAGGTTTAAAGCCATTACGTTTTATTTTTATTATCTTTTATTTTATTTTATTTATTTATTTGGTTTCTTTCCAAAATATTTTCCTGGCTAACTAAATTTAATTGAGTACCATTATTTTGTTTGTGTTTTGATTCATATTATTTGTTCATTCTTTGCTACTTATTGATAACTTTTACTTATTTACGTTCCATAACTGCATGGTTTATGTAATCATCTTACATATTGTCATGCATTTCACACACACTTTCACAAGCCTCCTACCCAAGCTATACCTTTTAAGATCAGATTTGGAGGTTGAGTAGTGTGACCTTCGTAGAACCTGGTTCCCATGCAGGTGCATGAAAATCTCTACTTAATCCAACTATGTTTCGAAAGCAGTTGGAAGGTTTGGGAATCGTATTTTCCTTAGGTATGCTAGAACTTAACCTCACATTTATGCTTACATTTAAGAATTTGGTTTGTTCATGAATTTAATCGAGATGTTAATTCGGTTATTTTATTTAGGTTCGAGTTGCCTTTATATTTTGTTTATACTTTGCTTATATTCGTGGTCTTGTTAATTAAAATGCATTTTTCCTCTCTAGTATTGTCATGCATGCCACACACACATTCACAAGCCTCCTACCTCAGTTATACCTTTTGAGATTATATTTGGAGACTGAGTAGTGTGACCTTCGTGGAACCTGGTTCTCGTGTAGGCACATAAAAGTCTCCACTCAAGTCGACCATGCTGTAAAAACAGTTGGAAGATTTGGGAACCAAATCTCCTTATGGTTTGTTAGAAGTCAACCTCGCACTTGTTTGGAGTTAGATCTTAAAAGTTGGGTCTTTATTTTCAAAATAAGTTACTTGACAACCCTTAATCGTGGTCATAGATTAAAGAATGAGTTCAATAAAGTCACCATCTTTAGTACCAACCCTACCAGGATTGAGCATAGAAGATCAGTCTATAGTACATCAGTGGTCAAAAAGAACACTGATGCGTTATTTTATGCGGCGAAATAATGAAAGGAATTGCAATGGTAGAAAATGGGTTGTGCAACAAGTTTTCTCAGCAGAACCCAAGTATAAATCCTACTGAGTTTCCTTGTAAGTCCAGGGTCAAACTCAAGGACTAAGGAAAACAATATGCGGTAGTAATTTCTAAGATCACTTTGCGGTAATAAATAAATTAATGGTTTGGTTAGTTTGTTGTTTGAAATATGGAAAGTATGCGACAAATTTGAGAAAAGATTGATTATGCGACAGATACACTGAGTATGCAGAGGAATGGGTTGAGAAGGTCTTTAGCTAGCATTTCCTGAGAATGCGTTCAAACTATGCAATCATGCTACACTCATGCGACAGTAAATCATTTTCCAATGTAAATACGGTAGCTCCTAATTCTAGGACGCATGTGATGAATGCGATAATGTCTATAGAGCTTGTTCCTAAGTCTCTATTTCTTTCCTATGCAATGATGCAAGATGCACACAAGGACAAGATGACCGCATATAATCATAACCTATCTCTAGGATGCATGCGATGCGTTAATAGCAAACAGAACTTATTCCTAAGCTCCTATCTCTTGATTATATGTTTCTAATCTGACTCTCCCGAGCCTAGATTCTAACTTGACTTTTCCAAGCCAAGATTCTATCCTTAGACTACCCTCCCGAGTATCTCTAATGGACGAATGACGCATAAATAATACAAGATAATCGCATAGAATGAAGATCCCCAGTTATGCTAGCTAAGTGCTTCTCAACCCATTCGACAGATTTAACTACTCATGCATAATATATAGAGAGTGAACAGATATAAAGATGTAAATACCATTTCTATAAATCAGTTCAGAGTACAAAATGACAATGGAAGATAAGAATAGAGAGCCTGGTAGCAATTTCTTGCTTTCCAAGGCTTTTATATTGTTAACTTTATTCTGCTCAAAAGATGTTCCTGCTTCCGCAAGGGTTGGCCCTCTCTCTGGTCTCGATGCTTCCGGCACTCTTCCAAGTTCACCGAAATGATCTCTCGGTACAATATCACTTCCCTTGCTTCCGCCTTCTAAGTAAAAGAAAACTATGAACCAGGCTACTTCTATCTAAGGGAAAATTATCTCATTGAGCGAACTCCTTCACTGAAGGTGGCCTCTGGTATTTATAGAGCTTCGGGGTGAAAGGTTTCTTTTCTCTTATGATTGCACTGATGAGATGGCATTAATTCTCTATCTAATGCACCGAATATTTTTCACCAAAAATTTGAGTGTACTTGCTATAGTAGTTCGTTAACAATTTGTCAACTTAATTTGGAATCGATCGTCATCAGCTTTCTGTCCCATCGTGATTTTTTACGCTTTTCACTCAGATGCGCCCACCATGATGTGTTGGCTCTATGTGGCAACCTTCTTGAGTATATAATTGCGAGCACAAATGATCGCATAGCCTTGCGTTAACGCAATCTCTTAATGCGTTTGACCGTTGATTTCTTTGGATCGCATTTTCCACCTTGCGTCAACGCATATTCTGCACAAAAATACACAAGTTAGCTGTTTTAATGCGATGGACGCATGTGACCGCAATATTGTGAACTTAATGCTTTTAGACACAATCTTGTATATTTTTATCATCGCAATCCTACATTGTTTAATAATTTAGCACGGTAATAACGTGCATTTCTTCCCGTTATCACACCCCCAAATTTAAACAATACTTGTCCTCAAGCATAAGCTAAAGATTTCCTTTAGAAAGTCAACCGCCTTCTCTTTCCTAGATTTCTCGAGGATGCCTTATTCAAATTCTATACGCCAAAATTTCCTTAATTCTTATCCAGGTCTCTTCTTTAAATATTTCTAAAATTTAGGGTCAGCAAGCTTAACCTTCAAAAATAATTTACTAGATTTCAAGCCATCGAATGATTTATTTCAAAAAAACTTTCGCTGGGGTGTTTTCAAATCATTTTTATCCTTGTGTATTCTAGACATATATTTTTTTTTCCTATGACCTTGTGCTGATCTAAGTGCCTAGCCTTCGTTTTGGCTTGCCCCCACATGTGTCATGCGGACATCCAACTACGAGAAAGGCACTCTTTCTCAAACTAAACTCATGCCCATTTGGCAGCGGAGTTGCGGTCATTTATTTATGATTTAATCATGATTCCTACCTTCGTTTTGGCTTGCCCCCATGGGTGTCATGCGGACATCCAACTACGAGTAGAATCCGATCGCAACGTTATGATTTTTTTTCAGGCTAAAAATAGCAAGGTCGAAGAATGAATACTGCACCCCCAGATTTAAAATGCGGCAATGTCCTCATTACTAAAAGATTGAAAGAAGTCATGCGATGCTCTTAAGAAGTTTCGTAAAGGGTCAGTTTGAAAGAAAACTAGCAGACCACTAACTTCTAGAAATATTTCATGAAATGACTGTCCTAAAATTAAGTTGACTCTAGTGTATACGAAAGAAATATAAGCATGCTTTTCATCATTGAAATCATAATTAGCTAAGAGAAAGAATGCGGTGACTTACTAAATTAATCGATGTTAAATGATTGTGCCAACCAAAGAGGATGCGGTGATAAAATTTTCAAAATTAAAATGCGATGCAATAGTGCAAAATTTGGAATAAAGTCAAGGAAAGATACAACCCCCAAATTTGCGTTGTCGCCCGTATTAGATGTTGACGCATCCTTCTTTGCGACAATCCACTTTCTTTTGATTGCGGTGACGAAATAAAGTAGTTATGTCTTCGTGTAGCGCCTTCGCAATCATTCACCTCGATCGTTGCAAGAAAAACATTGAGAGGGTCAAATACAAAAACAAAGTTAACAAAATCGTTTACCACGATTGTTCAACACGATCGCATTATTTTTTTTTTTTAAGGATGTAAAATGAAGACAGATAAACGTTACTTGAAATAACATCATAGTAGTGAGAGTTCATGAATCATAAGTAAGAAAAGGATATTCCAAAAGACTTGCCCTTAGATGAATTTCTGTCACATGCCAGCGCAGGGGCCACTCGATTTTTTCTTCATTCTGGATGTCTCAGGTCTACAGAGGTCTTTTCTCAATGAAAATCACCCCCGCAATATTCCTTGACTCTTTGCCCGTTAACCTTGGATGTACAGGTCTCTTTCTCATTAATCAGCTCAACCGCACCATGCGGGAATATTTCTTTAATTATAAAGGGTCCAGACCAGCGCAACTTTAATTTGTCAGGAAAGAGCCGTAACCGTGAATTGAAAAGTAAGACCTTTTGTCCGACGTGGAGATTTTTTTCGCATAGTCGGTTGTCATGCCAACGCTTTGCTCGTTCTTTGTAAATTTTGGAATTTTTATAAGCTTGCGTTCTCCACTCATCAAGCTCGACCAATTGGAGTTTTCTTGCTTCTCTTGCTGCTTTCAAGTCGAAGTTAAGCTTCTTCACCGCCCACAGTTTGTGCTCCAGCTCCAATAGTAAATTACATGATTTACCAAACACCAACGCATATGGAGACATGTCTATCGGTGTTTTGTAGGCAGTCCGATATGCTCACAACGCATCATCCAACTTTGTAACCCAATCTTTTCATGAAGGCTTTACCACCTTCTCCAGTATCAGCTTGATTTCCCGGTTGGATACTTCAGCCTAACCATTCATCTGTGGATGGTATGCGGTGGCCACTTTGTGGAGGATATTATATTTGAGCAGCAGATTTTTTACGATGTAATTGACAAAGTGGGAGCCTTCATCACTTATTATGGCACAAGGGGTGCCAAAACGAGTGAAAATATTTTTCTTCAGAAATTTGGAGATTACTGTCGCATCGCTTGCAGCACATGCTATCGCTTCTACCCACTTGGAAACGTAGTTGACGGCTAACAGAATATACTTATGACTATTCGAAGGTGGAAATGGTCCCATGAAATAAATGCCCCAAACGTCGAATAACTCCAGTTCTAAAATGATGTTTATGGGCATCGCATGTTTCTATGAAATATTACCCGTGTGTTGGCACCGGTCACACTTCATCGCGTAGTCTCTTGCATCCTTGAATAGTGTTGGCCAATAATGCCCACTTTGTAATACTTATGTTGTTGTGCGTTGGCCTCCGAAGTGCCCGTCATATGGTGAATCATGACATTGCAATAATATGCATTGGTGAGTAGCATCCGATACACACAGTCGTAAAATTTGGTCTGGCCCCCTTTTATACAGATTTGGCTCATCCCAAAAATATGATCTGCATTCATGCCTGAGTCGCCTCTTTTGGTTATCGATATAATCTTCGGGGAATTGCATGCAAACCAGATAATTTACCACGTCTGCATACCATGGCAGTTCTTCAATTTGAAATAGCTACTCGTCTGGGAACGTTGCACTCACTTCTGACTAATTGCGGTCAATCTTTGGATTTGCTAATATGGATAAATGATCTGCAACTTAGTTCTCCGTCCCCTTGCGATCAATTATTTACATATTGAATTCCTGGAGGAGGAGAACCCATTTAATCTATAGCGTCTTTCTTTGTCATCAAATATTTTATCGCCGAGTGGTCAGTGTGGATGAGTACTTTTGTTCCCAGCAAATATGATCTAAATTTCTCCAACGTAAATATTACCGCAAGCAACTCTTTTTCTGTGGTGGTGTAGTCCGTTTAAGCAGGATTCAAAGTCTTACTTGCATATGCGATGGGTTGTAGTATTGTTTTTCTCTTCTGCACCAGCACTGCTCCCATTCCATACCGCTTGCGTCGCACATTAATTCAAAGGGCAGTGTCCAATCTGGTACGATCAACACGGGCGTGGTCGTTAATGCGTTCTTCAAAATCATGAATGCGTTGAGACAATTGTTATCAAAGTCAAATTTTCTATCAGCCTCCATCAATGCACTCAGCGGTCGTGCTATCTTTGAAAAGTCCTTGACAAAACGTCTATAAAATCCGGCATGTCCCAAGAAGCTCCTGACAACCTTTACATTAGTTGGAGGTGGGAGCTTTTCAATCGCTTCAATTTTTGCCTTGTCCACCTCCAACCCGTCCCTCAAGACCTTGTGCCCCAATACAATGCCCTCCTTCACCATGAGATGGCATTTCTCCCAATTAAGCACGAGGTTCGTCTCCTCACATATTTTCAATATCTTCTCCAAGTTGTCAAGACAGACTTCGTATGTGTGCCCATATACAGAGAAGTCGTCCATGAATATTTCTATAGAGTCTTTGAGATATTCCAAAAAGATGGCCATCATACACCTTTGGAAAATGCTCGGCGCATTACAGAGGCCGAACGACATGCGGCGAAAAGCAAATGTTCCATACGGGCACGTGAATGTGGTCTTTTCTTGATCTTCAGGAGCGATCATGATCTGGTTATAACCGGCATACCCATCCAAGAAGCAGTAGAAGTCATTTTCAACTAGACGATCCAGCATTTGGTCAATAAAAGGTAAAGGAAAATGATCTTTCTTAGTTGTGGTAGTCCATGCAAATTCACCATCCGGTGACGGTCCTTTGCGGTATCAGCTCGTTGTTTACGTTAGGGACTACTGTCATGCCTCCTTTCTTCGGCACGCACTGCACAAGGCTGACCCACGTGTTGTCTGCTATCGGATAGATGATGCTCGTGTCTAACCTTTTGATTATCTCCTTCTTTACGACCTCCTTCATCACAGGGTTGAGTCTGCGCTAATGTTCGATCGATCCTTTGTGATTCTCTTCGAGACGAATTCTATGCATACAGTATGCGAGGCTAATTCCTCGAATGTCTGCGAGCGTCCAGCCAATTTCTTTTACATATTTTCTCATAATGCTCAGCAGCGTATTTTCTTGGTTTTCATTAAGTGTAGAGGAAATGATTACCGGTAACTTTTCATTCTGCCCCAGAAACGCATACTTCAAGTGGTTAGAAAGGGTCTTAAGCTCTATTATTGGTGGTTGTTTTAAGGATGGTTGTGTTGTTTTTCTTTCTTCATTCACTGTCGGCTTATCTTCTTGGGTTACGATCATCTCATCTTCCTTGTTTGTTTTTTCTGTGATTGCATTGCATGCAACAATGGATGCGATCACATCCTCATCTTCATTTTCATCTTCAGGCTTCTCTTCTTCATTCAAACTCTATCCATCGTCGAATTCATTAAGGTCTTCTTCATCAAGATATTTCATGGCTTGGATAATGCCAAACTAGAGCTTCTATCCATTCATGCTCAAGGTGATCTTTCCTTTGTGAACATCAATTTGGGCACGATCGGTTGATAAAAATGGCCGCCCCTGAATGATGGGCACATCTTTGTCTGCTTCGTAGTCCAAGATGATGAAGTCTGCTGGCAATATAATTTGTCGATTGTAACCAGCACGTACTTCACCTTCCCCTTTGGATGCACCAGAGATCTATCTGCTAATTGGAGAGTCACTGTCGTGGGCGCAAGTTGCCCCACATTCAGCTGCTTGAAAATTGACAAAGGCATCAGGTTAATACTGGCTCCAAGATCGTATAGCGCTTGCCCGATGTACAATCCTCCAATGGAGCAAGGTATAGTGAAACTCCAAAGGTCGTGCATTTTTTGTGGGATTATAGATTTTGAGCTCTGCATCAAAGCCACGGAGGCAAGTTTACCAGTTCCTCTCTTCTTTGTCACCATATCCTTTAGAAACTTCAAATATGTGGGCATTTCCTCAATTGCTTTAGTGAACGGAATATTAATATGCAATTGTTTTACCATATTCATGAAGCGTTGGTACTGTACCTCATTGTTTTTCTTCTTTCTGAGTCTCTGTGGGAAAGCTGGCAGCTGTATTCTTACGGTCCCCTGTTCTTTTAGCTCTAAGATGGATGCAGTCTCAGGTTTTATTGCTTCTTTTTCTTCTGTTTCTTCTCGAGTCACCACAATCTCTGGTTCCAACGAAATTGGAGCAGTCCGGCTATGCTTCTTCTTCTCCCCTACCACAGTCTTTCCACTCCGCAACGTTACGACTTGACATTGCTCTTTACTCGTACCCCTTGGGTTGCGTGGGAGTTCTATTGAACTCGGCAGGGCCCCTTGCGGTCTGTTCTTGAGTTCGCCCGCAATCTGGCCTATCTGTATTTTCAAGTTGCGGATAGACATCGCTTGGTTTTGAAGCATAGTTTCGTTCTTTTCAATATATTGCTTCAACAAACTTTCCAAAGAGGAAGATTGCGGCCCCTGCGAACTGCTGGCTTGATTATTTATTTGACCGTTGATTCGCGAGAAAAATCCGAGTGGCCCTTCTTTTTGTGCCACTGACTGAAAATTTTGCTGTTGATTTTTTCATGCAAAATTGGGGTGGTTTCACCACCCAAGGTTGTATGTGTTGGAAAACGGGTTGTTCTTCACAAAATAAATTGACTGTGGGTTTTGCAGGCATTCCTCCATTGCATATCCTTCACCGCAAGTAGCACACCTTGTGGTCGTCTGGTTGATTGCGTTCACTTGCCCACTATGCATTGTTGGGCTGTTGATTACGATTCTCTGTATCAAGCTCATCATCGCAATCATCTGACTCTGAAAGGATGCGATAGCACCATTGTTTGCGTCACTATCCTTTATTCTCGATCTTTGATCGTTTTCTCTCCAATCCTCGTGATTTTTAGAAATGCGATCAAGGATGTTCTTGGCCTTATCATACGTTTTATCTAACAAACCTTCAGCGGCTGCCGCATTGGCAGCAGTCTACGAAGCAGGGTTTAATCCGTGATAAAATATCTCCATCTATAAGCAGTCTAGTAATCCGTTGTGCGTGCAGTCTCTTACCAGCCTCTTAAACCTCGCCCAAGCATCGTTGAGCGATTCGTCTATGCTCTGTTCAAAATTCGTTATTAACTTTCTTCTCCTGGCATTCTCCATTGGTGGGAAATATTTCTTCATAAACTTCTCTACTACTTATTCCCATGAAGTAATCTCCCTTGGTTCGAGAGAGTACGCCCATTTTTGTGCCTGGTCACACAACAAAAATGGAAACAAAGTTAGTCGAACTTCTTCGATGGAGATATTTGGGAACACAAAAGTGTTTTAGATCTCTATGAAGCTCCGGAAGTGGGCGTGCGGGTCCTCGCCACGCCACCCTCCAAATTGTCCAGTAGTCTGGATCATCTACAGCATTAGCAGTTTCATTTCAAATCTCAATCCATCAAGAGCGAGCCTCATGATTCTGAGGAGAAATCGTAGAGGTTGGATGACGCATAGTCCCGAATGGGCCTATTGCGATCATTCGCCAGTAGGATGGGATTCGCCATAATGTTATTTTCATTTGGTGCTCCATTTCCAGGTTGTTCCGCCATATTATCTTTCTCTTGTGGTTATTGTTGGCGGTTGTCTCTCAGTCTCGTCGGAACGTCCTTTCAATCTCTGGGTCATAATTCGCCAGATATTGAAAGCTGCAAAGAAATCAGAAAAATTACCGTTAGCATACTATATTGCCGAAGTCCCCAGCAATAGCGCCAAAGACTTGATGCGTTATTTCATGCGGCAAAATAATGAAAGGAATTGCGGTGGTAGAAAATGCGTTGTGCAACAAGTTTTCTCAGCAGAACCCAAGTATAAATCCTACTGAGTTTCCTGGTGAGTCCAGGGTCGAACTCGGGGATTAAGGAAAATAATATGCGGTAGTAATTTTTAAGATCACTTTGCGGTAACAAATAAATTAATGGTTTGGTTGGTTTGTTGTTTGAAGTATGGAAAGTATGTGGTGGATTTGAGAAAAGATTGATTATACGACAGATACATTGAGTATACGGAGGAACGAGTTGAGAAAGTCTTTAGCTAGCGTTTCCTGAGAATGCATTCAAACTATGCGATCATGCTACACTCATGCGACAGTAAATCATTTTCCAATGCAAATGCGGTAGTTCCTAATTCTAGGACGCATGCGATGAATGTGATAATGTCTATAGAGCTTATTCTGAAGTCTCTATTTCTTGCCTATGCAATGATGCAAGATGCACACAAGGACAAGGTGACCACATACAATCATAACCTATCTCTAGGATGCATGCAATGCGTTAATAGCAAACAATGCTTAGTCCTAAGCTCCTATCTCTTGATTATATGTTTCTAATCTGACTCTCCCGAGCCTAGATTCTAACCTGACTTTTCCAAGCCAAGATTCTATCCTTAGACTACCCTCCCGAGTATCTCTAATGGATGAATGACGCATACATAATACAAGATAATTGCATAGAATGAAGATCCCCAGTTATGCTAGCTAAGTGCTTCTCAACCCATTCGACAGATTTAACTACTCATACGTAATATACAGAGAGTGAACAGATATAAAGATGTAAATTCCATTTCTATAAATCAGTTAAGAGTACAAAATGACAATGGAAGATAAGGATAGAGAGCCTAGTAGCAATGCCTTGCTTCCCAAGGCTTTTACACTGTTAACTATATTCTGCTCAAAAGATGTTCCTGCTTCCGCAGGGGTTGACCCTCTCTCTTGTCTCGATGCTTCTGGCACTCTTCCAAGTTCACCGGAACGATCTCTCGGTACAATCTCACTTCCCTCGCTTCCGCCTTCTAAGTAAAAGAAAACTATGAACCAGGCTACTTCTATCTAGGGAAAATTATCTAACAGAGTGAACTCCTTCACTGAAGGTGGCCTCTAGTATTTATAAAGCTTCGAAGTGAAAGGCTTCTTCTCTTTTATGATTGCACTAATGAGATGGCATTAATTCTCTATCTGATGCACCGAATATTTGTCACCAAAAAGTTGAATGTACTTGCTATAGTAGTTCGTTAATGGTTTGTCAACTTAATTTGGAATCGATCATCATCAGCTTTCTGTCCCATCGTGATTTATTACGCTTTTCACCCAGATGCACCCACCATGATGGGTCGTCTCTATACGGCAACCTTCTTAAGCAGATAATTGCGAGCGCAAATGATCGCATAGCCTTGCGTTAACGCAATCTCTTAATGCGCTCGGCCGTTTATTTCTTTGGATGGCATTTTCTGCCTTGTGTCAACTCATATTCTGCACAAAAATACACAAGTTAGTTGTTTTAATGCGATGGACGCATACGACCGCAATATTGTGAACTTAATGCTTTTGGATGCAATCTTGTATATTTTTATCATCGTAATCCTGCATTTTTTAATAACTTAGCACTGTAATAACGTGCATTTCTGCCCGTTATCACACACAAAGAACTCATGGGGACTGTCTAGCATCTAGTGAGACCACAAAGGTTAAAGACATTAGTTTCCCTGAAAATCAGTTGAATGCTTTGAAGCTAGCATGCGAAGGTTTAACCGTAGCCAAAAAGGAAAGATTGATCAACAAATATGGTCAGATAGCCCAACTTCTCTATGTGGAAGTTAACATTTCTGTGTTAAAAACTTTAATACAACATTGGGATCCAACCTATCAATGCTTCAAACATGACTCCAACTATTGAAGAGCCAATCCATTTTAAGAATACCATCACAGAAGAAAGTAGAAGTATATTCCTACATTGAGTTACTTACTATGAAAAGGGCATTGTTAGCATTCTTAGGCAAAGTCTAGACAAATGAAATTGAAAAAAAAAATGTGAAGAAGAAAGAGATGAGTGTGTGCTTGCCTATGGAATACATACTTTCCCTTCAACAGAGATTTGCATATGAGGACAAGGGATTATCATTATTGGCCTTAGGTGTCTTCAACACAATCTTATTCCCGAAGATAAAAGGATAATCGAAGAACGGGTGGTCAAATTGTTTTTGAAGTTAAAGGAATGAGTGGATCCTATCATACCGATATTGGCTGAGACATTCTGAACATTAAACCACTACAGCACAGAAAAGGCTAAAAATTTTATCAGTTATGCTCCGTTGCTATATGTTTGGATTCTAAATCATGTGAAGTACCCACCATAATTTAAGCGTCCTCAAGTCAAATTTTCAAAATCATGGAACAAACTCCAAAACCCTATCTTAGAGTTTGTACAATCAGGTTGGAGTTCAACATTTCTGGAAGAAAATGTTTGGAAAGCTTTCTTTGTTGAGTTGAAAATAGAGGTTGTGGTATGGAAGGCACCATGGATGTCCATCAGGTCAATGATGTACAAATGCGGTGAGTTTCAAAATTTACCTCTCTTAGGCCCATGAAGATATATATCCTACACTCCTTTGATAGTGTTACGTCAAATGTGGATAAGCCACTTCATCCCTGCAACACATGAGCTCAATAATGCGGAATTTTCTTACAATAAAGAATTTTATGAAGGCAAGATTTAGCAAATTGTAAAGACTTGGAAGAAAATCAGTAAAATTAAAAGCGGTAAATTCCATGATGACACCATAGGAGATTATAAGACATGGCACTTGAATAAAGTGAAGATTATGGATTCATCTCCATTTACCAACATTAAAATATGTCCCCAAGAGGAAGTAATCATTCCTAATCAAGCGATAAAATATGAATTGCGCGAGGAAGAATTAAAGAGGATGAACGCATCATTAGTTCAAGAAAATGAACGATAGGCTAAAGTGAATCAGTGCTTGTTGTGTGACACTACAGTTGAAAAAGAACTACGCGAGTTAGAGGATAATGTCGAAAAGCAGAGGAATTTAGAAAGAAAATTGTCGGCATTGGATACAAAAACCTGTGATTTGAATAGAAAAATAAGTCAGTTAAGAAAGGATAAGGAAGTCACACAAACAACTCTAAAGTCTCAGGATAATCGAATCTCACAATTACAATCTGATATATCCTTGCTCCATAAATTAGTAAGAGAATTGGAAAAAAGAATTGATCTCAGAAACAAAGAAATTCTAGATTTATAAGAAAAGAACAATGCATTACATCAAATAGTTGATATAAGAGAATGACAACTATGTGAAATTAACAAGGAAAATATGACCTTGAGGGAATCCATCCAGTCCCTCAACATTCGATTTACCAAATATCAGGATGTTGCTGAAGGGTTAGTGCGAGATCATACGTATTTAAAAGGACAATATGATGGATTAAGAGAAGATTACGAGCTTTTGAGACTTGATAATGCGACTTTATGTAACAAGACAAAATATATGCTTATAGAAATCAGGAAAGTTACAAAGAAATCAGACGACCTAGTAGAAGAAGCACATGTTATAACATCGATCATCACAACCACACAACCAAATGGCAAAGAAATGTTCAAGTTCTTGGGAAAGCTGCATACTAGATTAGAATATTGGGGGCAATTTTATTGAACTTCTTCTTTAATTAACTTTTTTTTTTTTTGTAATTCATTTTATTTATTCACTTAATCGAATATTTTCCTACATTGCTTTCAAAATTTGTCATGTCATTAAATTATTTTTTCTTTGCTTTTCTTTTTCTTTTCTTAATAAAGAAATAGAAAGATAAGATAACTCGATCACCAGGAATCAACCGCACTCACGTTACTTGGTATTAATTAAGGAAAATGGAGAAACGAAATGCAAAAATGGAAAAAAACCAGGAAAGATATCGAGGAATTAAAAAAAAAGATGGAAACTATTCTTCATATATTGGAGAATAGCTCAACTCAGTACTACGACTGCGACAAATCTACCATCACATCCACCAATTGAAGGATTTATCCCAAAGTACATTGCCTATAGTCCTCTTTATAATATTCTTGTTGAGCAGTTTCCTTTTCCCTTCTCAACCAAAAGTGAGCCAATTCCTTTGGCTAGCGAACAAGGCTTCCGACTCGTCAATGAAGATCCATTAAAAGTTACGATCATAATTCCTAACCTAGATGATCCCAGAGTGAGAAGAAGTTTGACAAAGGAAGAGTCTAAAACTTCTTCTAGTGGAAAGTATGAAAATCTAGAAAAGATTGAGAGCTATAGAAGGAACAAAAAAATTCAGCAACATAGATACTACTCATTTTTGCCTAGTGCCAGGTGTTCTTCTAGCGAAATTTAAAGTTCCAGAGTTTGAAAAGTTTGACGAACCTCTAAGCCAGTAATGAGTCAGCCAATGGGATAGAAAATCTCATGCCCAAAAAGTCATATTATTATGTATTGTAGGAAGATGGCAGCATATGTCCATGATGATAAGTTACTCATACACTACTTCCAAGATAGCTTGATAGGGCCAACTTCTCAGTGGTATATGCAATTGGATAGAGCTCATATTAGCACATGGAAGAACTTTGCAGATTCCTTCCTAATACAATACAAGCACAATATAGACATGGCTTCGAACCGTCTAGATTTGCAGAGGATGGAGAAAAAGAGTACAGAAAGCTTCAAAGAGTATGCACAGAGATGAAGAGACACTGTTGCAGAAGTACAACCTCCTCTAACGGATAAGGAGTTGGTTGCTATGTTTATTAATACTTAAAGACTCCCTGCTATGATAGAATGATTGGAAGCACATCAAATAACTTTCCTGATATAATGACAATCGGGGAAAGAATCGAGTACGAAATCAAGCATGACAAAATAATCAATGTAGTGGGGACTTTGACTTCTAGTACGAAGAAAGTTAAATTTTCGGAGAGGTACATATGGTAAATAGGGTTAATCATGGTACTATGAGACAATCATCGTACCCAAAATTTTGGAGTTCCCTATTACCCCAGTAACTATCAAGGGAATTTTTCTAGTATTACGGTATTACTATACTCCTTTTGTTCACGCTATAAAATTGTCTTCATAAATTCTTATATACCCCATATTAATGTAAGTGAGTCCAAACTGTATTTATAAAAGCATGACACACAATAAGTAGATGTGGCGTAGAACTATAGGATAGAAAATTTTCCAGACAATCCAACAATTGATTTGCTGACATGTAAAAATGGGTATATAAATTAGACGACAAATAATAAATGTAACAAAATCCCTTATATGCAAAACAAAGTGTAGGTAGAGAATGGAGAAACTAGCTAGTTAGAATTGCCAATCAAAATAAAAGAAATCCTCAAAACATCTATTCCCCTCCATTTTTCTTCTCTTTTTTTCTCTTTTGATAAAACTATATTAAATGATTATGTGTTGTAGTGTGTTAAAAGAATTATAATTCTTTTACATTATTTTTCATCACTATTAGTTAAAATTTCATTTTATAATTATTTTAAATTAATTAATAGACATAACACTATAGATTGAAAGTAAATATTTAGTCAAAAATCAAAGTTAGAATCGTAAATCTTAAAACTTAAGAACCAAAATAAAACAAGACTCAAACTTTAAGGATAAAATTGTAATATTTTAAAATTTATTAACTTAATTAAAATTACTAAAAACTTAAAGAACTAAAAGTGTAATATTTTAAATTTTAAGGAACAAATGAAAACTAGATCCAATATTTAGGGATCGAAATCCCTTCAAAATAAGGTTTCCATAGATACATATAACCATGTTTCAATGCAATAATTACGGAAATACAACCTTATTAAAAACTATAGCAGATGGCAATGTCAACTAGTGACTTAGAACTTCTTTTACATTTATAATAATACAAGATGCGTATTCATAGACATTGATGCCCATATTAGAAACTATAGCAGCCAAGAATAATGTCAAGAATAATAGATTAACACACCAACAGAGATTATATATCACTAAATATATTGAAATTCGAAACATTTGCTATTTCATTCCCCAGCTCCCTAGCTATGGGGCTGACTCACTCAAAATATCACTCCATTTCCTACACCCTAAGTCTCTATTTATAAAAGACTCCCTAGCTAACTACACCATACCATTACTAATATTACCAATATATAATATCTCTCTCTATTAGCACAGTCTCATAGAAAGACTTGAAGAGATGGTGCAAGAGTGCTCAGTGGTGAGATTTTCCTTTCCTTTTCATTACCCCTACAAGAACAGGGTAATGCAGAACCAAAGCAAAGGATAGCAGAAACATCTGCCCAAACATCTCCTCAAAATTCCTGTTCTTCACCACCTTCCTCATCCCACCAACAAAGCAAATCATATTCCATAGAGCTATGACAAACAGAGGAGCCATTAGTATTGTAGCTCCTTGCAAATCAAACATACCCTTCTCGTATTTTTTGAGCTTCTCTTTGTCTATTGCCTTGTTTGTTAGGTTCAACTCCATCTTCTTCAGTCCTGTTATCTTCATTATGGCATCTACTACCCCGAACAAGCAAGCAGAAACTGACTTCACCATCCAGATTCTCAGCTCGTTCCACCATGTCTTCAAGTTTCCACCGCTTGAGAACACCTCAATCAGGTGTTGGACAATGGAAGAAATGAATATGGCAACAAACACAGCAAACCATGGATCTGAAAGCTGCAAATTCGAAACAGTCTGATGTAAAAATTAAGCAGGAAGATTCTAATTAAGTAGTTTAATTTTTTGCTTCCAGTATTGAGAGATTTGTTTTTAACCTTTGGGTACAAGGGGATGCCTTTCAAGAAGCCCCACTGAGGAATTACCCCATACAAGACAAAAGCAACTGAAAGCAAAGAAGAGAATGCAAAATAGGCGTAGGACATGCTTTGGAGAATGGACATTCTCGAGATGCCGTATATGAGAGGACTATACTTAGAGAAACCAACTTGGAATAACTCAGAGCTCCATTTTAGCATTTGAATTATGGCATCTTTCATGTCGACAGGGCTGGAACCAAGGAAGCACGGTCGCTTCGGGTATAGATAAGCAGAAGTCCATCCTTTACATTGCAGCAGATACCCAGTGAAGGTGCTCTCCAGCAAACAGTCATATGAGAACCCAATCTGAACCATCCAAAGAATGTACTTCAAGTTTCAACTTTCACCATTCAGAAATAGATCAAATTGTATATTCAAACTACTGCTAGATCTAAAAGTTACACTATCCTCACTACTCGTAAGTTTAGACCTAACAAGTGATTATTAAAAATTCCAACATATTTCCTCCTAATACACAGTTAAACTAACAACTGGACTTTTGTTAGACTAATTTATCAACTAAGTGGACTTTTGTTAGACTAATTTATCAATTAAGCTCTTATGGTTATTTATTGCTTTAATGATATGTATTTAGGATATTATTTTTTTTCTTTAGTCTTTATTCACAACACTCTTAAAACCCATTGGTATTGTACATGTAGACTTTAACCTAGCTATATATATATGTAATGTTTAGCCTCAATGGGCATCCAATCTTCCTCAGTACGTTTGTATCTCCGTTCCCTCTAATTCATCACAACTTTCAAGCTGAAAGTATATTGAAATGTCTTAAACCAACTGTTATAACAAGTTAGAAAAGAAAACTTACCTTTTTGCCCCATTCAGTGTTTTCCTCATAAGAACATGAGGCCAAAGTTACAGCTTCATTCAACATCGCATCCATTGGATATTCCTTGTCCATCTTCATTGAGTCAATAAACTTCTGAGATTGACCAAAAACTTTATGTGGCTCCACATAGAACCTCTCTGGCATTCATAAGAAACATAGCAAAAGCTGCATTAGGAAACAGAAACAGCAAGTTGTCAATCAAAACAGAGACAATTTTCATCTACCTTCCTGATTAGGACTCCCAAATAACGCTTTCCTCCTCAAGAAATATCCAGTTCCAGACATCACTGGCCCTCTTAGCCCATTCATTCCAATCCACTTAGTCTAAAAACCAAAATTCACAAACATGGCATTATGACAAACATCTAATCTGCAAAAAACTCCATATAAAAGCAAATGGGTTGTTGAGTTCATTTACCTTGAAAGCAGGTCTAGCTTGGTTGTCATAGATATCATTCTTACTGAGATTGTAGAAAATTTGGGGGAACTGGACATATCCCAGAGATTTGGAAAAGGGAGAATCGAGATAGAAGCACATTGCTTGCTTAACTGATGTTGGGTCATTGCAGTGCATATCACAGTCTAAGACCAAAAGATAAGGGTTATTGCTGATCAATCCGGAGACCCGAACCTGAAATAATCGCGACATGGATGGAATTTCAGGGAAGAAATTGAAGGTTAAGATTAAAAGTTAAATTTTACAGAACAGTGGCCGGAAAAGGAACTCACGAGGCTGTTGATGTTGCCGGCTTTGTACCGGTGAGGAACCGACGGTCTTCGCTCTCGAGAGACATAGACGCGCAACGGCAGCCGGCATCCTCCTTTTCCGTCGTTTTTTCCGTCGAGAATGATCTACAATGGTTAATGCAAAATTCGTTTGGGGAAAAGAAGACAAAATTTCAGTGGAGAAAGAAAAAAAAAAACTGCCCATTAGAACAAAATTTTCGTTAAACAATTGTGGGTTTTGACATAATTATTCGTTAATTTGTGATTGATTGTGAGAAGTTTGGTATGAATTGTATGATTGAAATAAGTTTATGCTTGTTTTTGTTAAGGTTATTGAGTGAAAAGTGATTTAACTTATTTTGGTAAAAGTTTGACTTTTTCTTTTTTTTTTTTTGGTGGTATTTTTATTAGTTTGAACTCTTAATATAAAAGTAATAATAATAAATTTAAGAAAAAAACTTGTTTATGCAACAACATCAACTTAGTTAATTATATTATCAATCTCGAGTTAAAATGTTCTAATTTTTTACTCTTACAAAAAGGAAAAAAATTGGTTTAACTACCTTTTTTGGGGAAAACTTACAAAATTGTATTAAAATTTTGTAATTAAAAGCTTTGATTTTGGTTTTAGTTTAGGGTTCTTATACATTAAAAAACTATACGAATGAGAAATAATTATTGCACAACTTTCCTATATAAAAAATAGATACTCAATTTATATATATACACATGTATTATTGAAGAATTGATCATTTTTTAATTCATAATTCATTTTGTTATTCTTATACTTATTTTTAATCTTTAGATAATCATATTAAATATGAGATTTTTCTTTTAAAAAATAATGTAAGGAATGATAAAAAGTTAAATTCAGCTCATCAGCTTGAGTTGTGCTAAAGCTTATTTCTATACTCAAAACTTTAGCACTATTATTATTATTATTTTGTTAGATTATTCAAAAAAACATTGAGAAAAAAATCAAGTCATAAATACCCTTAAACATATAGTTATACTAATTTAAACTTTAAAATTTCATAATTAAATTAATTTTAACTCTCTCATAATTTATAACTATTTTTACTTGATTTCCTTTAAAATCAACCTGAAATCACTTAAATATAGCTATTTTTTTTCAAAATCTTGTCAAAGTTGAAAGAAAAATGATCAAGAGAGATGTGGGGAAAAAACTATTCATATTAATTCAAAATTATTACTACATATGCATTTGTTTCTATTGCTTCTCTCTAATATATATTAATATAATTCCTGCCATTAAAGGAGTGCTATGCATATAAAAATTATTCAGAGACATTTATAAAATAAATTCTTAATAGAGAATCTAAATTGAATTTTCTCGTGAAATTCTAAAATACTAAGTGATACAAATGAATGCTACTTTTTCTTCCGAATCAATATAATTAAATAAAACCAAAATATGAAATTTCCAAAAATAAAACCAAAATATAAACAAATCACAATGCACCAATTTTGTCCTCTACAACCATTATTTGTCATAATTTGATATCTATCTATAGTCTTAAAAAGTTTCAATGTGATGTTCTTACCTTTCGAATTTAATTTCTTATAATATTTGGACGAAGAAATTCAAACATCTAACTTTGAGGTCGATATTACAAGTTGTATGCAAATTGAACTACGTTAATATTTTGAATTTAATTTTAATCTAATTCTTATAAATTTACAAATTTATATTTGATCTCTATAATTTAGTTATAATCCACAAACAATTTCTCTCTTAAAAACAAATCTCTTTTCATTTAATCCAAATAATTGACAATTATTTTGGACTATATTAATATTTTGAATTTATTATAGTCCAAAATATTACCAGTTATATGTGAATTGAACTATGTTAATTTTTGTATTACAAGTCGTTGCAAGTAAATTTTTGTAGTCTCATGCAAAATGTATAAATCACAATAGAAGGTACCTTCACACTAGCAGAACGATCCTTAACGACGTCACTCTTATCTTTCTCCATTCCATATCTTTCCAAATCCTTCTTCATTGCTTCATATGTTTTCTATTAACAATACCAACCAAAACAATTATTACAATCCAATGAATTAACCCTTTCGAGAATTCCTTGGCTTCTCTTTTTTAAGATTTACCCTTAGTTTCCTATAATTTCTTCACAATAGCTTTCATCTCAAAAGATACGTAAATTATTAGCCAAATTCTAAAGACAAATGCAACAGGTTTAAAAACTACATTTTCTTAAAGAGAGAAAATTTGTATATTACCTAGCCGCAACTCAAATAGTTGTCCAATAAAATTTGTTAGATGGTAAATATTTTTTTTAAAAAAATAATTGTTTTAATTTCTCTTTTATGGGTAAAAAAAAGATGCATAATCATTTCTCTTTTTAAAATTCAAAACTTACCTTATTTTCTAGAGTTTTTTATACGGACAATCCTTTCATGACCGCCTTTATGATGATGCTTATGTTAGAGTGTACTATTATCGTTTTAAGTGACATCCGCTAGGGATGAACTACCTAGCTAGTCCGACGGTAAGTTATCCATAACCTGATGTCATGTACCTACCATTAGGATGTTACTTTTTTCACGAAAAAGATTTTCAAAGCCTTAAAAATTGACTGTACTTATGTTAAGGATAAGCCATCGTCGAATTAGAAAGTTTAATTTTGAAAAACCAAATGATTGTCATTAGAGAGATAATCCAATACTTGTCCATCTTTTTGGATTGCACTCTAATCTCATATAAAACAACTTGAAATATTTATCGTTGAGAATTTAAAAAATTGATCACACAGGTTGATTCAACAAACGTGTGAGATGATGAAAAATGAAAAAGCAGGCATGCAAAAATTGTGACCTTAATTTCTTTTTCCTGAGCTACGAATTTCGGATCTCGAAAAATCCTGTCTTCGTCCGCCAACGAAGAGAAATAAACTTCTGGACATATTGAATTAATTCCGTATTCACTACAGAACGGAACCCATGTCTTTGCGAACCATCCCGCTTCTTTTACTCCGAAATACGTCGCCGGAGACCCACCGTCGTCCGATAGATACACCGCCAGCTTCTCCGCCGGGTAATCCAGAGCTAGACACGACAACACTGTGTTCATCACCTCCACCGTCGGCTCTTTCGCCGGATCCGCCGTGCAGATGAACACGTCCACCCCCGGAAGCTCCGCCTCGCCGGGAAGATTCTCTGGCGAGACCGAGCGGGACACCGGCCGCCATCGGAAGGACTGGGCTAGGAGCCAGACGAAGGCGAACAAGAGTTCAGCGAGGGTGAGGAGAGACCAGAGGAGGTGGTGGTTGCGGCGGTGGAGGGCGGTGGTCCGGTAGTAGAGAAGGAGGAGAACTGCCGTGAAGTGGAGGTGGATGTGAAGTCGGTTGATAGCCATGGTGCAGCGGTGGAGTGTGAGTGTATGGAGGGAGAAAAACGTCATTTTCTGTATCGGAAAATTCATGCTCTGAATTCTGTTTTTTATACACAATTTATGCAGCAGAAACTACATCTGTCTCCACAATAATTAATACTGTGGTAATGTCACCATAACGGAGCTTTTGGAACTACACAAAAAATCTCGTACTAATAGAGATAATTATTTTCACTTATCTTGATCGATTGAAAAAAACTAGAACAAACCTCAATCGATCCATTTTGCTCTTAATTATTTTATTTTAGCAAGAAATAATAACTACAAAATAACATTCTTAGACACAAGCATGTTAAACCACTCTGGATAAGGAGAAAAACAAGAGAGACTAATCTAACTCGAACAACACCTTGAATGCAAGTAAGTTTGCCGAGGAATTGTTGACCATCTACACAGAAAAAGACAATAGACCCTAACTCGATCACCTTTGACTAGGGTTGACAAAAATTCCCGTGGGATCGGAACTGGGGCGGAAAATCCCCGGTTTGACCGGAGATGGAGGTCAAACTGGGAATCATAATCGGGTCCCCGGTCTGATACAGGGAGGGTAACCCCACCCCGTCCTCCATTAAATTTTTATTTTATATATACGTGTGTGTAAAAAGCCTGGGATGGGGGAAAATACCCCTGCGTGGACGGGGACGGGGAGTCCCCCCTCCATCCTATCCCAACCCCATTGTCAACTCTACCTTTGACATAGCTTCCTCAATGAAGAAAGATACTTTTGAAAGATCCACTAAAACATCTTTGAAAAGATGGACCACTTCAAGACGGTGAGACTCCACTCAAATATTATGTACATTGGAAGAGCAAACGCAATTCAAACCCTCGTAAATAGCTATAACCTCAAGAACATTTACCACACTTTTTTTTAGAATGAACTTAAACCCAGCCAAACGAGCATGTCCAAATGGTCCCGAGCACTCATCCAATGACCCCCGACTAACTAACAGGATTTCACGCTTCATCCAACTTTGGTCTTTTAATTCATTATTATTTGATAAGAGATGATGAGTATAATATTTAGGTTAAATTATACAAAAATACTTAGTTTTTATTTTATTTTTAATCATTAGACTTCAAAATTGTTTACCAGAAAAAAAAAAAAAAAAAAAAAGGAAAACACACCTATAGAGCTTTTCTATAAAAATGAAAGAAAAAAATTAATACAATAATTAGTTAACGGTAAAAGTTGGAAGACGTACAACATTAATATTATTGTAAAAGGTTTTAAACATCGATGTCTGAGTCTCAATTTTACAAATGAATAGAAGTATAAAAAATATGTTAATGTCTATAGATATTTATGAAAAAATAATAAAAATTAAAATTAAAAAAATCACATCAATGACATTTTATTCTTTTTAATCTTATTTTTCATCATTTGTTTTGCACTATATAATAGAAATGTAGATTAATTATATGGTGAAGTTGTGGATATATACAAATTTTAATGAAAATATTGCCATGTCGACCAAAATTGAAAACCATCTTACTATTTATTTTAACACAAAAATATAGTTCACCTCATTTGCGATTTTATTTATAAAATAGGAAATGCACCTTTTTAGTTCAAGAATTCAAATTGAAAGTTTATAATTGAAAGAAGTCAAAAGTTTAAAGGGCAATTTGTAATTTAGCCTAATATTTCTTTTATTCGAGTGAGGAGTAGTAGCATCTGGCAGGGGCAATTGAGATACTCTGATGTTGTTTTGCTGCGCACATTTTAAACGTGCTAATAATAAGCATTCTAAATATTCGAGCATTCAAGTACTCCTCGAAAAAGTAACTTTTTGTTATCAAAACTTCATTGCATAAACTCCAACTTATTCAAATAGAAATGGGAATATGTAAAATTCATACAATTAGGTGGAAAATTTTTTAAAATATTTTATTATATGTGAGGGTTTGTGTTAAATCACCAATCAAAATAAAAGCTTAAGTTTATAAATGTTGGAAAATTTAATTATATGCAATGTTATTAAATCAATTTATAATACTACAAACTTTGGGGAGTTGATTTAAATAAAGTTAGCTCTCATAAGTGAATTAAATGAGACTAATTATTAGTAATTGATAACTATTTTTTATTGAACTCCAACCAGCTCAAAATCAACCAACTAAATCATTTTTCCTCCTAAAATCCTACCTAAGTAACAAAAAAAAAAGTATCACATATCACACATATATGTGAAGATCAAACTTGATCAATTTTAATGAAATGTTAGTATCTATATGATTCATACCTTCTGCAATAGAATATATTTTTATATTCTATCTCCCTGTTATTTACATTAATCATTTTATGTAAAAAAGATGTAAAAGTTATATATTATCAATTTAAAATAAAATTATAATAGATAACTTAAATTAATTTGCTTATAATTATTAACTAATTTTTTTCTAAAAAAGAATGGATTTGTTTAGATGTATTATATTTATCGTTTTAGATTTGTAATATAACCGCAAATAATAATAATAATAATCACATCAAAAATAAAATAGGATTGTTTTCGAATATAGAAAATAAACAAAAAAATATTTACACATATAATAAAATATTACTGTTTATTAATGATAAATATTGATAGATTTTTATCATCTATCACTGATAGATTCTATAGACGGTAACATTTTGTTATATTTGAAAATATTTTCAGTTTTGTCATTAATAAGATTAATAATATCACATCAAGTCACGTGTTTGCAATGATTTTCCAAAGAAAAGGCATGTGAGCAGCTAGGACAGCACATCCAAACCCGAAACCAGAAAATTTGAACCAAACTGAATTTTCGATTTTTTGAAAAACTAAAAAATATATTTTTTAAATGGTTCAGTCTGAACCATTTAAAAATGCAGTTTGGTTCAATTTAAATATATTTTTATGTGGTTAATCCAGTTTGGTTCAATTTAAATATATATTTTTTAAAATATTAATAAAACTAAAAAACCCGAACCTAAGCGAAAATGCTTCACAAAGCAGGTGGGTTAGATGTGCCGGCCATTGCGAGCATAGCTAGCTGGCCACCCCTATATACTCCACCCAAAATAAAAAGAAAAAAAGTGCCAGCCATTTCGTGCAAAACTGAAAATCAAACCACATAAAACCAATTTTATGATTTGGTTTGGTTCGATTCAGTTCCATTTTTGTCCTTTTTTTCGATTTCGATTGGGCTTCCAACTGAACTGAGCCAAACAGTGAACATCCTATGGGCAGCTATTTCAATTTATGTTTTCATAATGGCTGAAACTTGGAAACAAAGCAAAAAAAGATAAAATCCACCATATACCAAAGATTGTTGCCATACCGAGTTAAACCTAAGTGTTCAAAACCATTCAATCAACAGAGAGTTCATGTAATAGAATAAAAAATAAAAAAAAAATACCTGCCTAGGGATGCCTTCATTTTGGTGTAGATGAGGGTCGGTGCTCCGCAAATTTCCATGAAGATCCAGAAGCATTTGGCAAACCCATTCCACCATCCAAAATTTGTTTGGCCCATTTAATCCTGTTTATCAGCTCTTCCAAGTCCAAAATAGCATCTTCTAAAGAACCATGGTGTGTGGAATTCAAACTAACATCAGGCACCGTAGTCTTTACAAACTGACCGTCATTACATCCATCTGCATCACTTCTTGTACCTTGAACTTCAGTTGACGCATCTAGTTTTTCAGCAGGGGAACTTGAGTCATTCTCCAACGTACTAGTTTTCTTGGCTATATTGTCTACACAGTTTGAATCGGAATTTACTTCTGTTGTGTGTTTGTGTTTCTCCTTTGATGTCGTGTTGCTGAGAAGCCGCTTCAACTTTCTTGCTGGCTCATGAGTACGCTGCATTGAACTAGTCTGTAAAGCTAATGATGCATTTGATTTTCCAGCTGGGGGTTCACTTCCATTTCCTTCACTAACGTTCTGAGTTCTCAAATCTGTAAATCACCACCAAGAAAACATACTGATATATCCCAACATATATATATATATATATATATATATATATCAACATAGCTTATTATTCTCGTAAGGAGCAATTTCTACATTTACAAACAATTGGCCAGTAACTTTAAATTATAATAATTCATGCATTCTTAGAAGTGATAAGTATTGTTAATGCGGCTCTTACCTACACTTCCATTGTTAAGCACCCGAGCACATTGAGTACTTCCATTCACCTATAACCACAGAGGAATAACAAGTACCTTAGTACTGGACTGAGAGAACGAAAAAAGTCCAACATATCTGAATGATGTCTGAGAGGGAAATGTAAAGATATTAAAATTGATATGAACAACAAATGTCATTGGATTTTTATTCATATTTTTTACTAATATTTTTTATGTAATTTTATTGCTTTTAAGAACATGTTAAATAGAGTATTTTAGTCTTTTTATCATGATTGGTGATATGGCATTCAGGATTTCGTAAGGAGGTTTCTAAAGTGTGAGGAAAGTTTTAAGTGGTATTCAAATTGAAACATTTAGGCCCGTTTGTTAACGATTTTATTTTTAATTTTCTGTTTTTGAAATTTACTCTTGCTCTCTCTCTCTCTCTTTTTTTTTTAATTGTGGGTATTTTTTTAAGAAACATTTGAATTCATGGACAGACTCAAAACACAAATTATTTTTTAAAAAATTACTTTGTTTAGTTTTCAAAAGCTTTTGTCTTAAGACAATATCTACCTTAAGGTTGAAATCGAATCAATTTGGAGGGTTTAGTCTTTATGCATTAGAGGTTGACATACCCGAAGGTTCCTAATTCCAGTTCAGTAGGATTTTAATATCTTAGAGCATTTTTAGTATCATGTGGGAAATACAACACAATTGGCATACGGGCCAAAATTAGCCTTTTTACTGTATTCGGATCATAGGACTGGAGGTCCAAGTTCCAACTAACCTACCAGAGACTTAGCATGCGTCATCGCTAGATTCCAGAGACAAAACAAGCTCTCTTTTATTAAGTTTTCAACCCAAAGGTTCGAAAGTAAGCTAATAGTGATAAATAAATAAAAATCCCAATTCCCACCCACAACAGCCCCAAGGTACCAATAGGATCAATATTGAATAGAACAGTTGAAAGAATGGCACCTTCATATTAGGGACCATCCAGCCAGATTCGGGAGACCAGTCTAAGGATGGCCGCAAATCCTTGGAGGAGGCACGATAAGCCAATCCTTCACCGAATGGTGGGGGGAGCAGCTCAATCTATAGAACAGGATAACACAAAAAGAAAAATATTCAGTCATCCTTGAAAAGTACCACATGGTGTTAAAACTAATGAAAAATTGAGACAAGATAGTAAGACGGTGAAACAAATCAAATAGTCGGTCTGACTTGTTATCTCTGAACATTTAATAATAAACTGTAAATATAATTCAAAACCAACTACATAGAAAAGGCAGCTAACATATATATCTTCAACTATTGTGCAATAAATATTTTTGGGAAAACAAGGCGTCTTTAGTCACAATCAAGCTGAGCGTTTGGTTAGAAATTGCACCATATCAACCATGATTAAGTTAATAAGAAATAAGTCAGCAATGAACAGAGTTGAAAGTCTAAGTCTAAGGGAGTAGGTAAATAAAAGTACCTTGACCTCCTCATCCCCCAATATGGCAATTATTTTGCCAGACCAATAACAGTTATCCTTCCACCAATCAACTAAATCCCCAACCTTCCAGACATCATTCACAACAACAGTCACCTCTAGCTCAGAATTGGTGCTAACATCAGATAATTGATTTTCACGATAAACTTGTGGAAACTGAGGACGCACCATCAACTGCCCTTTTGGCCCAGTTGATGAGATACCAAAGGCTGCAGGTGGTTTTTGAAATGGCTTTGTCCATTTTACTTCTGAAATCAGAGCCAAGTCTAACAGTGAATAGTAATGTCCTAAAAACTGAAATCCAATAAATTAAATGACTACAGACTCGATATTTATTGTAACAAAAAATTCTGCAAGCACTGATTAACAAAAGCCTTCAGACTCGACTAAAAGAAAGTGGGATCAAAATCAATTTTGATCTACCGCTGGTAAATATTCCACAAGTGTTCGACTACCTAGTACTAAAGAGAAACCCACCACAGTAAAACCATACGAATAAAATACATATGGAATACTCAAAGCAGTTCCCAATTAACTCAAACTGTTAGTCTAAGAAAGCGCAGACTCATCTTAAAACAGCTTTATAATGCTTTATAATGGTTCTCAATACACCAAGAATATATCTCATGCTTCTAATTTCCAAAATTACGTAGTCTCATCGGCTATTAGTGATCTCACCTTTGGAGATCAAAGGATAGCTATGGTACAAATGAAAGTTTTAGACTTTTAATCATACATTTGTGATCAATCAATACGGTATCTTTTATTCTGGCAACAATAGTCAAAGTAAAGGGATTTTTCATCGCATTATCATTCACTTGATCTCAAAGCAGTAAAATCAATGCATAATAATAGTCATGCTCCATAAAAATTCTAGAGGACCTTGATTAAGAAAGGGAAGACCTAGGACAAATAATAAAGATAAGTTATACCTTCATCAGGAAAGTCAATAAATTCCAATTCATAAGATAGACTCCCCATTCTCCAGCCAATGTCCTTTATCTGGTTTAAAATGTACAAAAAATTAATAAAAATAGCGCATTCAGTACCTTATAACAGAAGTATAACTTGGCTAGCAACTAAAACTTGGTTTGTTTCTAAAGGACATTGACCATTCAGTACAAGATAATGCAACTGGTACATACTCCGCCTTGAGTCACACCCCAAGTCTGCTTCTTATATGACCCCTTAGGCAACAAAATAGTTTACAAATGAGATTAATTTATCCATCAATGAAGTAATGTCATTCTTTTATTTATATCTCATAGCCACAAGCAGAAACTTTAGTAACAGGTTTGATTGAAATCTTCTAGAACTACAATATACAGGTTGTGATGCACTCTGTAAGGCAAAATTTAGATGGATTGAGGGTATTGGATAGTTGTTGGCCAAGAATATCAGGGGTTGCTGGAGAGTTTGCTGTTGCTATATGGAGAATTAATACTTGGGGAAGGGTATGAAAGAAGGATGTAAATTTTAAAAGATCATTTGATAATTTTGAGAGATCATTTGATAATTATTTGGTTTTTAGTTTTTTAAAATTATGCTTACAAATAACTTCCACTTATGAGTTTCTTTGTTTGGTCAAGAATTTATTTTCTAAAAATGTTTTAAAAAAACTAGCCAAGTTTTATAAAAATAATAATAATAAATAATAAACTACATTTTAAAACTTATTTTTGTTTTTGGAATTTAACTAAGAATTTAAATGTTTCTTTAAGGGAGTGAAGATCATAGAACAGAAATGGTGAGGAATCAGGGCATAATTTTCAAAAATGGAATACCAAAAGTAAAATCATTATCAAACAGAGCCAAGGTGAATTTATATATGGTGCTAATGCCTGAGGGACTAAGCCCTCAAAATTCCTGGCTTGTATCCCCTTTTTTAGCATAATTCACTGCCAGCATGTGCATTGTTGTCGTATTTATTGTTTTAGGGTCTATCAGAAATCTTCTATTAACATTTATATGCTTGCTTGATATTCAAAACAAGGAACCATGCTCTATTCCCTCGTTTGTTTCATCCCTCAAAAATCACTTTGTTAGTGATTTTCTCATTTGATCAGGGAGCTGTTGTTCTTTATTTTTTGGGATCCGTCGCGATCTTTCCCATCGAGATGCGATAAAGGTGGCCGCTCTTCTTTCTTTACTTGAGGGTCACTCCTTTAGATTAAGGAGAAGGGATGTTCGTGTTTGGAGTCCCAATCCTTCGGATGGGTTCTCTTGCAAGTCTTTTTTCAGTGTCTAATTGATCCTTCTCTCTTAGATCGGTCAGTTTTTTTGGTTCTCTGGAGGATTGAGATTCCTAGGAAGGTAAGGTTCTTTACCTGGCAAGTCCTTCATGTTCGTGCTAACACGTTGGATAGGTTAGCGAGGAAGTTGCCTTCGCTTTTTGGGCTGTTTTGTTGTACTTCTTGTCGGAAGGCGAAGGAAGACCTGGTCCATATTCTCTAACGTTGTGATTTTGCAAGTACTATTTGGGATTTATTCCTTCATATGTTTGGTATATCGTATGTTCGTCACAAAGATACTAGTGCTATGTGTCGAAAAACAGCTTGTAACCCTAGGGGTATTTTAGTAATTGTGTGTACCCTAGGGCTTCCTACTGTCTATTTATTTGGCCTATTCTCTTGTACTTTGTGTATCAGAATTAATTATAAAAATCAGTGTCTATCGTGGTTTTTCTCCTTGTACTAGGGTTTCCACGTAACTGTGTTGTCATTCTCTTCCTTACTCTTTTATTTTTAACATGGTATCAGAGCTCGGGGACGAAACCCTAGCCGTTATGGAAGAGAACCAACCACAGTCATCTTCTGCTGATTCGAGTTTTGACATGAAGATTGCTATTCGAGCAGCCGAGAAGGAGTGTTTTCAAGCAGCCCTACCGGAGTTACTTTCTGCCGTCCAACTACAGTCGACGGAGAGCCGCCGTCAGTGGGAGCCGCCGCACCAGACAAAAGTGCCGATCGGGCTCCTCCGCGCTGAACCCAGCTGAGCCCTCGAAGGACAGACAGATCCGATCGCAGTCGGGCTCTTCCTCGCTGAACCCAGACGAACTCTCGAAGGACAGACAGATCTGGTTGTTTCCGCGCTATCGCAGCCCTTCGGACCATCAAAGTCTTCCGTGCCAGTCGGGATCGCGCCGGTCTACCATTCCACATCAAGTCAGATCGATCTACAAAGGGCAACGCCGAATGCAAATGCAACTGGGTTTTCCGCACCAAATGTGTTCGACCAATGACCTCCTTCATGAACCAGTTTTTCCGCGCCAGTCGACTGCCTTCTCGAACCATCCGGTCGGCTGGGTCCTTCACAAATGCCGATGACTGTCCTCCAGCCGACGACGTCTTTTCAGCCGACAGTAGCTGCCCCGTTTCCAGCCGCGTGTGATTCGACCAATACCCAAATAAAAACCCGGTAAATTCTTTCCCTATTTTACACACTATAAATATCCTGCCTGGGTTTCCCTCAGCTGACAGTACGACCAGCCTGAGTATGGTTGGAATCAGTACCATCGCCCAGTCAGGCAATATACAGTCTGTTGATCTTATTAGTGTGAATGGTAAAAAACCTTGGATTGTTGACTCAGGGGCGACGGATCATCTTACTGGTACCTCTAATCAGTTTCTCTCATATTATCCAAGTGTTGGTAACGAACGAATTAGGATTACAGATGGGTCGTTCACTCCTGTTGCAGGAAAAGGGAATTTATCTCCGTTTGAGGGTTTGGTTTTGCGGGACGTTTTGCATGTTCCTAAAATTTCATATAATTTGTTATCCATTAGTAAGATTGCAAGAGATCTGAATTGTCAGGCAGTTTTTTTACCCGACTCTGTTTTATTTCAGGATTTAAGCTCGGGGACGACGATTGGCACTGCCCGACATGATGGGAGACTCTACTTCCTAACTGATGATGCTTCCTCTAGGAATGATTATAGGACTAGCTTTGTCTCCTTAAATTTTTCAAACTCTGAGAATGATTTTCTGTTATGACATTATCGCTTAGGACATCCAAACTTTCAGTACATGAAATACTTATTTCCGCATTTATTTCACAATATTAATGTGTCTTCTTTAAAGTGTGAAGTGTGTATTCGTGCCAAACAGAGTCGTGTCTCCTTCCACTCCCAACCCTATAAACCATCCGAACCCTTCACCTTAGTCCATAGTGATGTTTGGGATCCCTCACCAATCACAACCTCCACAGAGAAACGCTGGTTTGTCACTTTTATAGACGACCACACTTGGCTTACTTGGGTCTTTCTTCTCACTGATAAGTCCGAGGTGTTATCTATATTCCAACAATTTTATGCCACTGTGGAAACCCAGTTTAATGCCAGGATTGGTATTTTGAGAAGTGACAATGGGCGGGAATTCTTTAACGCTTCCTTCCAGGAGTTTCTTGCATCCAAAGGGATTATCCACCAGAGTTCGTGTGCCTATATTCCCCAACAAAATGGGGTAGCCGAGAGGAAAAATCGTCATTTGGTGGAAGTTGCCAGGTTCTTAATGCTATCCATATCACTCCCGTCTTACCTATGGGGTGATGCCATCTTTACTGCTACTCACCTAATCAACCGAATGCCTTCCCGAGTCCTCAATTTTCAAAACCCATTAGACTGTTTGAAAGAGTCCTACCCTACGACTCGTTTAATCTCCGATATACCACTTCGAGTTTTTGGCTGTGTTGCCTTTGTTCACTCCCATGGTCCAAACCACACGAAATTTACCCCCCGTGTTTAAAAATGCATCTTTGTTGGGTATCCACTCCATCAGCGTGGGTATAAATGTTACCACCCATCCTCTCGCAAATATTTTGTTTCCATGGATATCACCTTCCTTGTGGACCAGCCCTTCTTCCCTGTTAGCCATCTTCAGGGGGAGACCTCTAGTGAAGAGACTAACTGGTCCACATATACAGTTCCCTTGGAGTCATCTCCTATTCCCGAACATGTCGGTCCTATCCTCCCTACCAATCAAGTCCCATGGATAACATACTATAGGAAGAATCCCAGGAAGAAAGCAACGTCACCTGTTGCATCTCCGGCTCCGGTCCATGAGTCAAACCCGACATTAGGTACGTGTATTCCTGAAATTAATGAGATTGATACTTCTACTAAGACTAACGAGTGCAGAGAGAAAAAGGAGGAAAAGGTGATGACAGAACCACTATAGCAGATGGGAAGACGACAGTGAATGACGATTCAAACACAGCTCTAGAAAATGTGAGTGATACTAAAGATAATGGTGAAAAGGTGGTGATTTCTGAAGATGAGAAACAGGAAGAGAAGACTAGTGATCACAGTGAAAATACTGACAGTCTGAAGGAGTATGATGCTTCTCTTAATCTTCCAATAGTCTTGAGGAAAGGTATTCGGTCATGTACAAGGTACCCTATGCATAGTTACATGACATACAGTAACCTGTCATCTGAATTTAGGGCCTTTACCACTAGTTTAGATGCAGGGGTGATACCGAGTAACATACAGGAAGCAACGGGAACTGGAGTTTAGAAGGCTGCTGTTATGGAGGAGATGAGAGCTATGGAGAAAAATGGAACGTGGGACCAGGTGATCCTACCTAAAGGGCACAAGACAGTTGGGTGCAAATGGGTTTTCACAATAAAGTACAAGTCAGATGGGACTGTTGATCGGTACAAGGCCAGGTTAGTTGCCAAAGGATTTACTCAAACCTTTGGGGTAGATTACTCTGAGACATTCTCTCCCGTTGCTAAACTCAATACTATCCGAGTATTGCTATCAGTTGCAGTTAATAGAGATTGGCCTCTGAATCAACTGGATGTAAAGAATGTCTTTCTCAATGGAGAACTTGAGGAGGAAGTGTACATGAATCCTTCTCCCGGATTTGAAGATCAGTTCAAACAGCGAGTCTGCCGGTTGAGAAAGTCACTATATGGGTTAAAACAGTCTCCGAGAGCCTGGTTTGACAGATTTGCCACCTTTGTCAAAGGACAAGGGTATACCCAAGGGCACTGAGATCACACACATTTTACAAAGAAGTCAACTTCAGGAAAGGTAGCAGTTCTCATTGTGTACGTTGACGATATTGTGCTCTCCGGTAATGATGATGATGAAATTGTGAAACTCAAAGCAAAGATAGCCAAAGAGATTGAAATTAAAGACCTTGGGAAGTTAAGATACTTTCTCGGAATGGAAGTAGCTCGGTCTAGGGACGGAATCTCAGTATCCCAACGGAAATACACGATTGATCTTCTAACGGAAACAAGAATGACTGAGTGCAAACCTGCTGACACCCCAGTTGAATATAATTCAAAGCTCAGCAATACTAGTAACAATGTTCCGGTCAATAAAGAGAGGTATCAACGGTTAGTTGGGAAATTGATATACTTATCTCATACGAGACCTGATATTTCATATGCAGTAAGTGTTGTCAGTCAGTTTATGCAGGCTCCTTGTGAAGAACACATGACAACAGTTAAACACATCCTACGATATCTGAAAGGTACACCAGGTAAGGGGTTAATGTTCAAGAAGTCTGATAAACGCTGCATTGAAGCCTACACTGATTCTGATTGGGCAGGGTCGGTTGTTGATAGAAAATCAACATCAGGATATTGCACATTTGTTTGGGGTAATCTTGTGACCTGTAGGAGCAAGAAACAGGGAGTTGTGGCCAGAAGTAGTGCAGAAGCTGAGTATCAGGCCATGAGTTTAGGGATATGTGAAGAAATCTGGTTGATGAAAGTGTTGTCAGATCTTCATCAAGACAATGAGCTCCCAATGAAACTGTTTTGCGACAATAAGGCAGCAATAAGTATTGCAAATAATCCTGTTCAGCATGACAGAACAAAACACGTTGAGATCGACTGGCACTTCATCAAGGAAAGACTTGACAACGAAAGTATATGCATTCCTTATATTCTCTCAAATCAGCAAATTGCAGATGTGCTCACAAAAGGGTTACTGAGACAAAGCTTTGATTACTGTGTCAGCAAGTTGGGCCTTATTGATATTTACTCCCCAACTTGAGGGGGAGTGTCAAAAAACAGCTTCTACCCCTAAGGGTATTTCAGTAATTGTATGTACCCTAGGGCTTCCCACTATCTATTTATTTGGCCTATTCTCTTGTACTTTGTGTATCAAAATTAATGATAAAAATCAGTGTCTATCGTGGTTTTTCTCCCTGTACTAGGGTTTCCACGTAACTATATTGTCATTCTCTTCCCTACTCTTTTATTTTTAACACTATGATTGAGGAGTTCCTCTTCAATCCACCTTTTGGGGAGAAGGGTCACTTTTTATGGGTGGCAGGGGGTGTGTGCAACTTTATGGGTCTTGTAGGGTGAGTGGAACAATAGGGTGTTTAGAGGGGTAGATAGGGCTTGTCCACTCCCATGTCTCTTTGTGGGCTTCGATTTCAAAGACCTTTTGTATGTTAAGGATACTAAGGATGCCAACACATAAAGTCTTGCCTATCTACCAAAAGAATAGGACTTACCAAAGGAATAGGTTGGTTACCACCAAATCTCTAACCATTTGTATTTGTTGAGTTATTTTTGCATTCCCAAATTAGGGATTCCATGTTGTATAAATACATCACCTATATACATTTCAAATACAAGAAATCATAAAGGAAAACTTGGCTTACCACTGTCGTTTACCGCTTATCTCTTGAAGCTGTCATCTACCTCCCGCAGACGTTATTGTCTACTTCCACAAACGCTATCGTCTATCTTTGACGCTATGGTTTACCTTGCCTAAGTGTTGTCGTCCGCAGCGTGAGTCAAGCCATATCCTTCAACCTCTCATTTCTAACTTGGTATTAGAGCAAATAATGACCAACGTCAATCAAGGAAACCTGGGAGCCACCCTCGGCACAGCCAACTTCAACAGCCCACCCTTGAACCAACTCCTCAATCAGATAACCGCCATTAAACTTGATCGTAGCAATTTCCTCCTATGGAAAAACCTACCGCTTCCAATCCTTCGGAGTTATCGACTCGAAAGACACCTGACCGGACAAAAAGCTTGTCCCTCAATGTTTCTACAACCTGCAGTCGATGAGAGCATACCGACTGGATCGATTGGAGCAGGAGTTGCTCCGCACAGCACAGAAGGAAGTTCCAGCAGTGGTGCTTCCAACTCGTCGACAGCACTTGAGGTAAATCCTCAATATGAAGCGTGCATGGCTGTAGATCAACTTCTCCTCGGCTGGCTGTATAACTCCATGACACCAGAGGTTGCCATTCAAGTGATGGGATGTGAATGTGCAAAGGATCTATAGACCAGCATTCAACAACTCTTTGGTGTTCAGCCCAGGGCTAAAGAAGATTATTTGAGACATGTATTTCAAACAACCAGAAAAGGTAATTTGAAAATGGAGGAGTGCCTTCGAACTATGAAAATGAATGCTGACAATCTCAAGCAAGTTGGTAGTCTTGTGCCACCAAGAGCTCTTGTTTCACAGGTACTACTAAGACTTGATAAAGAATACAATGCCATCGTGGCCACGATCCAAGGGAGAGCGGACATGTCGTGGCTTGATATGCAGTCAGAACTTCTCCTGTATGAAAGGAGATTAGAACATTAGTCAAATCAAAAGACGACAGTAGGCTTCAACCAAGTCAGTAATGCATCAGTGAATATGACAAACATTAGACATGTCAACCAAAACAACAAGTCCAATAGCAGCAATCAGTCTACTGGGGGAGGACAACAAGGTGGTGGTGGCCATGGCAGAGGTCGAGGCAGGGGAAGAAACAACAACAAACCTGTGTGTCAAGTCTGTGGGAAGGTGGGACACATAGCGTTCTACTGCTTCAACAAGTATAACAGAGATTTTGTTCACAATTCTCCTCAAAACAAGGGACAACCTTTCCCCAACAATCAGACCAAAAACACACAACCTCACCCAACAACCCTAGCCCCTACTTATGGGAGTAACCCCTTTCTGACAAGACAAGAAAACATGACTGATGCAAATTGGTATGCTGACAGTGGTGCCTCCAATCATGTTACCTCAGACTTCAACAATCTTGGCAATCTGACTAAATACTCAGGTATTGAAGTAGTCACTATAGCTAATGGTAATACTCTAGAAATATCTCATGTTGGAACTGTATGTCTGTCTAGTGATGCCTGCAATTTGAAACTAAATGATATGTTATGTGTGCCTGCCATAGCAAAAAATTTGGTCAGTATATCTAAGCTAACAAAAGACAATAACGTGTTTATTGAATTTCACACGGATTACTGTCTTGTTAAGGACAAGGGTACGGGACAAACGGTAATGAAGGGAATGCTTAAAGATGGATTGTATCAGTTAGAGAGTGCATAAATCAACTCGAAGTCAGTAGGAAACAGAGTACCATCGCAACCAGTGCACAAGAATAAAGATTTGTCTACTCTTAGCATATCTTCGAAGCATAGGGTGTCTAAGATTACATGGCATAGAAGGCTTGGCCATCCTTCGTCAAAAAAACTAGAGTTTATTATCAAAAGTTGTAATCTCCCTATGTTATCTAATGAAGAGCTTAACTTTTGTGATTCTTGTAGCTATGGAAAATTGCTTTCTTTAGCCTTCCCTAACTCTAACTCAAGTGCATCTGCAACCTTTGAACTTATACACACTGATTTGTGGGGTCCAGCTCCTCTCTTGTCAACAGATGGGTACAAATATTATGTTATCTTTGTTGATGATCACAACAGGTACACATGGATCTATCCTCTGAGGTTAAAAAGTGACACACTGGCAGCTTTTCAACACTTTCTCACCATGGTACAAACTCAGTTCTATATACTGATCAAGTCCCTACAGTCGGATAATGGCGGAGAATTTGTCAAGATACATAAAGTCTGTCATCAGCTCGGCATTGCTTCCAGATACACTTGTCCATATACGTCAGCACAAAATGGAAGAGCTGAGAGGAAGCACAGACACATAGTTGAGACAGGGCTAACCCTACTAGCCCAAGTACATCTTCCCTTACATCATTGGTGGGATGCATTCTTATACTCAAATCTGCTGATTAATGGCCTTCCTACCCCTGTCCTAAATGGACAATCTCCAATGGAAGTGATGTTCAAAAAGAAGCTTAAGTTCGAGGAGCTTCGAATATTTGGGTGTGCATGTTTCCCCTGCTTGAGACCGTACAATTCACATAAGTTGAGCTATCGCACAGAGAAGTGCATCTACCTCGGTCCGACTGTGAATCACAAAGGCTACAAATACCTCAACCCCAGTGGCAGGATATTCATCTCTCGGCATGTAGTGTTTGATGAAACGAACTTTCCTTGTCAGGTGTCTCCTTCAGCTTGCAGACCAGCCAAGCAAGCAGTTGCCGTCCACTCGATTTCCTGGCTGCCCCTCAGTCAGGTCACACCACACAGTGACTCCATGTCCTCTACGTCCACAACCTCACTCTCACCAACTGTCAGAACAACCCATACCCAATTACCAGCTAATACCTCTACAAACAGCCCAGCCTTCCCACCTCCTTCCTCTGATCGTCTACCTACCGATTGTGTACCCGACGATCGTTTACCCTCATCGTCTAGTGACCAGCCCACTGATCGTCTACCCACCAGTTGCTTACCCAGCAATCGCTCACCCAACGATCATTCACCTATCGATAATTTACCCAGCGATCGTTTACCCACCACCCATTTACCCATCGATCGTATACCCACCGATCGTTTACCCTCCGATTGTTTATCACCTGACTCACCATCGCCTACCGCCCAACCCACCGATGGTTCACCTTCATCATCCCCTGCCCAGTCTTCACCCAATACTGTCCCACACCCTGTGCCCGTGTCTACTCATCCCATGATTACCCGAGGAAAGGTAGGCATCTTCAAACCCAGAATACTGTCCTCCCAAACCCAAAAAGACTGGTCCCTAACCGAACCTAACCGAGTCAGTGATGCGCTCAAAACCACACGGTGGAACAAAGCAATGAGTGATGAATTTCAAGCACTAATGAACAATCAGACCTGGACTTTGGTTCCTCCGTCACCGTCAATGAACGTTGTTGGCAATAAATGGGTATTCAGAATCAAACAGAGTCCTAATGGCTCCATTCTACGCTACAAGGCACGCCTCGTAGCAAAAGGCTTCCATCAAAACTCGGGCATCGATTTCTTTGAGACGTTTAGTCCAGTGGTCAAGGCATCCACCATCCGGATCGTCATTAGCCTTGCGGTATTCAAAGGGTGGCAGCTGAGACAGTTAGACTTCAATAACGCCTTCCTTAATGGCATCCTCGATGAAGAAGTTTACATGCGCCAACTGCAGGGATTTGTTGATCCTCAACTACCAAATCATGTTTGTCGCTTACACAAGACCATATATGGCCTCAAACAAGCGCCAAGGGCCTGGAACAACACACTGAAAACAGCATATGTAGCTGGGGCTTTCAGAATGCTAAGTCTGATACATCTCTCTTCATATATCGGAGCACTACTGCCTTGATACTCTTACTAGTATATATGATGATGTAACTATCACCAGCACCGATCAGCAGGCAATCAACAAGCTTGTAACAGCCTTGGACTCCAAGTTTGCTCTAAAAGATCTTGGCCACCTCCATTACTTCCTTGGAGTCCAACTGCACAATATCCCCAATGGAGTTCTATTGAATCAGGAAAAGTATGTTGAGGACTTACTTCACTGCCTTGACCTTAGAGATCTAAAACCGGCACCCTCTCCAAGTGTTCTAAACAAGCAACTCTCTATCTCCGATGGCACTCCTCTTGACAATCCCTATATCTATCGGAGCACAATTAGCGCCCTACAGTACTTAACCACCACGAGACCTGACATTACATATGCGGTTAATCATCTAAGCCAGTACTTAAAGCAACCTACGGACATTCACTGGCAAGCGGTGAAGAAAGTTTTAAGATATGTCAGTAGCACTCGACACTTTGGCCTCTATATTCAACATGGGCCCGACCTCTCTGTTTCGGCCTTCTCCGATGCCGATTGGGCAGCCAACATAGACGATCGAAAATCAGTTGCTGCTTATTGCATCTTCCTTGGAGGTAATCTTGTCTCCTGGTCCTCCAAGAAACAATCCGTTGTCGCCCGGTCCAGTACAGAGTCTGAATATAGAGCGCTCGCTCATGCCTCTGCAGAAATCATCTGGGTGCAACAATTACTGTCTGAGATTGGTGTCAAACATAAGTCGGCTCCAGTCCTGTGGTGTGACAACTTCAGCGCCGGTGCTCTAGCCGTCAATCCGGTGTTTCATGTGCGGACCAAGCACATTGAGATCGACATTCACTTCGTTCGTGATCAAGTCCTCCGTGGTCAGCTTGATGTTCATTATGTCCCATCCTCCGACCAAATCGCTGACTGCCTCACCAAGCCCTTAACACACTCACAGTTCTTCTACCTTCGATCTAAACTCGGTGTAGTAGAACTACCCTCTCGTTTGAGGGAAGATGTCTTATTAAGGATGCCAACACATAAAGTTTTGCCTATCTACCAAAAGAATAGGACTTACCAAAGGAATAGGTTGGTTACCACCAAATCTCTAACCATTTGTATTTGTTGAGTTATTTTTGCATTCCCAAATTAGGGATTCCATATTGTATAAATACATCACCTATATACATTTCAAATACAAGAAATCATAAAGGAAAACTTGGCTTACCACTGTCGTTTACCACCTATTTCTTGAAGCTGTCGTCTACCTCCCGCAGACGTTATCGTCTACCTCCACAAACGCTATCGTCTATTTTTGACGCTATCGTTTACCTTGCCTAAGTGTTGTCGTCCGCAGCGTGAGTCAAGCCATATTCTTCAACCTCTCATTCTAACTTTGTAACTATTCTATAGGAATGATCTCTTATAGTTGGAGCCCCTTCCTGTAGTGGGTGCCTCTCTTTTTTGTGGGTTTTTTTTTTTTTTAATGCCCATGTATTCTTTCATTTTATTCTTAATGAAAGTAGTTATTTAAAATATATGTATATATATATATATATAGTATTGAAAACCTTTCTTTTTTCTTTTCTTCTTTTTTTTTTTTAATAAGAAATGAGAAATCACTTCATGAGTTTTATATAAACAAAAGAATTGAATTTATCTTTAATGACACTGTCATTCCTTTTCCTTCCAAATTAACGCACGTTTAACCATAACACCTTTGCTTTATCTCTAAGCCCCCAACCATTGAGGGACTCCACCAGCCAATCGTCTAAGCAACAAGGTTTACACCACTGAAGGCCATACAAATTTTTAAAAGAATCCCAAACTGTACTACTGAAGTTACAGAGGAGGAAATGAGAGGAAGACTCTCCATTGCTCTTGCATAACACACACATTTGAAGAATTAATCTAGTCTCAAGTCGGTTATCCAAGGAGGTTTAAACAAATGACCTAGAGGTTCGCCAATCAGCATTTTTAATGAAAATGTCGAAGCCTCTGGTGATAAGATTTCATTTTTTATTACGGTAAAGCACAAAATTTTCGGTTGTTTATTTACAAAATGATAATAATAATACTGGAGTTGATGGAATTACAAAGTAGGTTTCAGCTTTTTGACCTATCTATCTCATCCTCATCAGTTTCTGAACACTATACTCCATTGATTGGCAAAATTAGAAAGAGAAACAATGAAGTCCTATAAACCAATTAACTACTGAAAGCAGAACCATCTTCGTATGCATAGGTTAGAGGTATGCTCACTCTTGTTGTCAGGCATTAATCCCTTAGGAAAGAAATCCAACCTAAGCTTACAGAGTGTGCAGAAACAAAATCCAACAACTTATCAATATGTATAACTAAATACAACTTTACCCATACAACAACCCTATTTTCAGTGTTTGATTTACTAAATAAACACCCCATGCACATGATGTTATGTTGCATAGATATTATTTAACATTCTAGGTCCTCCAGACCCAAGTTATTTGTTCCTACAATAGAGTGTCGAAAACTTCCAGAAAACAATCAAATATTTATCCATACATATCACTATGGGCTGATATAAACTATACAAAGAAAATTGAGATTTTAAAGGTAAAAATATTTGAAAATATGGATGAAATGTGATCTTAAGGGTAAATCAGATACATGCTCTTTAATTGTCAACATACACTGCTTCAACAATTTGCCTTTATAAGAATACGATACTTACCTTACATCTGAACCAAGCACCACGATAACCAATGAGAAAGCAACATGATTCTACCAGTTGTCCAATTTGAAAAGGTAGCTTTCTTGCCATATCATTTCGCAAAATAGCATGCACCTGTAGAAAAGAATTTGCAAATTGAAAAACTAGATAATGCATAATTCAAGCCAAAACGAAAACAAAAACAAACAAACAATTAGAAGCATAACTTTCAACTAGTTCATCACTTGCATTCATAATACTAACGGAGTGGTCAAAATCCGCATATCAAAAATTGCACTGGCTCACAAGTAATAAACAGCTCATAACCTTTCTTTTTCTTTTTTTGATTTTAAATAACTATCTGTGTATGTATTTGTTCACACATTTTATGGCTAAATCTATTAGTCTACAAATAACCCTACAAGATTACATGAAATTCAAATGATTAATTAAGATTTTAAATAGGTGGTCACCATTGTTTGAACCCTTAGCTTCATGACATTTTTTTTTCTTCCTTTTGGATAAGAAACAAAGCATATTGATACTATGTCAAAATGGGGTGAGGATGTCATGCCCTATTCCTCCTGATAGCCAAATGAGATTACAAAAGAAGAACTCTCCAGCTGGGTGCAGCTAAGGAGAGGGAATAATTACAGAAATCTCTGGTTACGCTTACAGACAACCAATTAGGAAAACCGTTTCACATCCACTATCAAGAATCTATGTTTCTTTTATCTGTTAGAGTGCTACGTGAAAAAAGGGAACATAATTCACAGCATATGAAGATTAAAGTAACGCAAGCCTGAGAGAGAGATAAATAATTTTCCTAGATGTTTTCTTTATTTTCCGAAACATTTCAAGAAACGGATGGCCATTTGAAGCATGCTGATCAATTTCTAGAGTAATTTACCTCCTCACTGAACACAATGGTCGAAACACAGTTAACACGCAAATATGTTTCTAAAAATCCTTTCATTCTCTCTACCACAAATGATTCAGAACCTACCTCAAATAAAGACTGTACTACGCCCTACGCTTCCTATTTCCCCAACCATCACGTTCAAGAATCAGTGTTAGCAAAGACTGGGAAACGGGAAAGGGAGCTTGGAAATTCGACAAAAACATCTTTGTAACACTGACAATTGAAAAAAGAAAATTGATGAAAAAAACATTACAGTTTACGAGCGTGGCCTGAAAATTCATTTTAGGGCTACTCGAGACGGAAGGACAAGTAAACAGCCTGAAAATCCATTTTCTCGATTAACCAAGACAAGTTTCCTACACTTCCTATCTCGCTAGTTGCTTCAATCCAAGTGCAATATAAGGCATCTTGTTAAGGTGAAGAAATGTGGAGCTCGAATTCAGAAGGTACCTGTGTTCATTCCTGCAAATGTAACTTCTCCTTCTCCACCTTTCTTGTGCTGAGGGTGTCAAGAGGTTGAAGACAAGTGCCGAGCGAACCGCGCCAACTGCAATTTCCATATTTATTTCGGTTTACATTTTCCTCTCTCATGGCTGATTACAAATTTACAATAGCATATTAAATAATAATAATAATAATAATAAAGGTCAAATTACATAACTATTTTGAGGCATCCCCTAACTATATAACTATTGCATTTTTTTTTAATTTTGATTTGAAACTCTAACTTCTGGACTAATATTAACCTAATAAATTGAACTATATTTAATTTGACATCAAAATATTATGTGTATAATTTCGAGAATAACTTTCACTTTTGGTTGTTGAGATCTAGATAACAATATAATTCTTTAAAGAAGAAACGTCCCTCACCACACGCTTTCGCGGGATGAGATAATCCTAAAGCTGTTATGCCTCAAGAAGACTTTTGTTCTTTAGGCTACTGGCTTGGAGAAGATGAGTAAACGTCTAAGGGGGACTAATTTAGTGATAAAATAGTGGAAGAGTCATGATGATCTTGGCGTGGAAAGTTGGATGGCGAAATGGAGAGCTTCTCCTCCATTTATAGGCCCCAAATCAGTTGAGGAGGGTCGAAGTTCATGCTTTGAGTGTTTACCAGGAGAAATCAGGGTTGGACAGCTGCTTAAGACGTGAGAGTCGCAACCACTTTTGACCAAGTAGAATTCTAGAAAATTTGGACTCACTGATGTGACCATAGTGAATCTGGTAATTCAGTCGCATCAGACAAAAATCTGCAATAGGGCCAAAATCATCGGCTAAAATCTACAAAATCACTTCCAAATCAGTAAATAACATCTTTTAAGCTCAATCAAACCATCATAAGCTCATTTTTTAACTAAGGGGAAACACATGCAAAAATCCATTTTTTTCAAGTAAAAGTGTGAAGGCCCAAAAGCACACATTTCATGGCATATATCACAACCCTAACCTTAAGTCTTTTCTTGTCCTTAAGAAAACATCATTAAAAAAAAAAAAAAACAAAAACAACTCCCATAATTCAAAACATACATGCTCAGTTTGATAAATGCAAAGATAGCAACTTCAAAAGGGGTCTCCAATCTAAATACCTTGCATAGTTGGCTTCATCTTGCATGCTACACCTTGGCAAGCCTCACATCGACCTCGCCCACCAAGCTCATCGCCTAAGCTTGCCGACACCAAGCCTCCATGCCTACCTTCTTTAATCACAAAGCTTCTCAAAATTTGGTTTAGTGTTAGGAATACTCCTTTAGACCCAATAGCTTCCTTTTCCAATACTTAGAATATTTTTCGACTACTACTTGATCCTTTCTTTTTGGGCTAGTTGCATAAATAGAACTCAAACCCAAAATAATAGAATATGTAGTACAAGGATAAAATAATTGCATATATAGATCAAAAAATAGTAAAAGACTAAAAAATCCATGTCTAGCCACCATTTTGTTCGCTTCTTCCCAGCTTTTTCAAATTAAAAGATATCACTGATAGCTGCCATCAGCTACTATCGCTGATAGCTTCTATCAATTGCTATCAATAATAGTTGCTATCAGCGATAGCTTTCAATTTGAGAAAAATTAATACAATCTTGAAATATTAGCTTTTAATTTACTATCGATTATTAGTAGCTATCATTGATTTACTTTCATCAATTGGAATCAAAGTTGAAATATTACTACTTAAGGCTATCAACGGCTATCAATGATAGATTTATAAATAGTGATCAACTTTTAAAGAAGATCAACAACTTTGATTACCATAGTAATTATCACTAATAATCTTTTATCATGGTTATCACTGATAGCAACTATCAGTCGTTATCACTGATAGACTTTCATTAATTACAATCAACCTTGAAATATTAACACTTTAAGGCTATTAATGATAGACTTCTATAATTGGTTATCACCTTTGAAAGAAACTCGATATATACATATCACCTAAGTTTTATAACCGATATCACTAACATCACTCATATTGTGGTTATCAGTGATAGTTTCTTTCACTGATAACATCACTAATAAGATGCTATCAATGATCTCACTGATATCATGCTATCAGTGATAGTTCTCTATCATCGATAACATGCTAGCAGTGGTAGTTTCTATCACCGATAACGTGCTATCGGATAATTTCTATCATCGATAACATGCTATTAATATTACCTTCTATCATTGGTAACATGCTATCAGTAGTAGCTTCTATCAATTATAGACACTGAACACCTTTTTGTCTCTTTCTTATCCTTCCCAAACATTTATAAGTCTATTTTCTTTTCGATGATAGCTTATATCACTGATAAACATGCTATTAGTGATAACTTCTAGGCATTCCACTTTCATTTTAGTTCAAGATTCAACTTTATTAATTAAATTTACTAAGTTGGCTATCAATGATAGATTTCTATAAGTGGTTATTAACTACGAAAATATAATCAAAGATTAAGCTATCAATGATAGAAAATATTAGTGGCTATCACTGATAGACTTTCATTTGCTATTTATATTTATTATTTGTTATAATAATCAAACTTGATGATTGGCTTGTTGGTATTAAGTCACTTATGAATTGAGTACTTTCAAGTCCTACGTATGGAACTCAGCCTCATAATTCTTGGTGAAGAAGAAAAAATTCAAATAAAGGAAAGAAAAATTTTAAAAATAAAAATAAGAGAAAGAGAAGAAGCAAAAACTGAAAAAAAAAATAAAAAGAAAATTAAATAGAAAACAAGGAAGCAAAAACTGGTCAAATGAAAGAAAATAAAAAATAAAGGAAAGAAGCAAAAATCAGATAAAAGAAAAAATAAAATTAAAAAAAAAAGAAGAAAAAAGAAGAAAGAAAAATTGAGAAAGAAAATAAAATGAAAAAATGAAAATAGGGAGGGAAGAAACAAAAATCAAAGAAGAGAAATAAAATAAAAAGACTAAAAAAAGGTATACAACAAGATAAGACAAGGGAGGGCGAAATTGGAAATTAAAAAAAAAATCAAATATTGACTAGTCAACTCATCCATATTTGCAAATATTTTAAAGATGTAATATATTTTTAGATTTTTTCTCTTATTCTACTATGTAATACAAATATCCTTTCTTTTTGCGAGCTTACACACTTAGGGAAATTCTTGCTTTCACTACAAATTTCACACCATTTTCAGATTTTAATAATAAATTAACAAAGGAAATAAAATTTAGAATCTCTTACTTTCGTTGACAACTCTAGAGGGCTTCACCAACTTTTTGGATCTACGATCTTGATTCCTCTACTACAAATCAAGTGAACACCACTAAAATGGTTTTGGTTTCAGCAGTATTCTCCTTGGACTGGTGAGGAAATTTTGTAATCCTGACATGACTGTTTTGAGAGAGAGGAGGGAGTTAGGCGTCTGTTGGGTCTGTCGTATCTTTGAACATAGTAGAACCTAATGCCTTCATTCTCTCAATATCATATTTCTTCTCAAGGTCTGCCTGAATTGAACCTGCATTAGCTACTAACCTCTATGCTATTTGTTAGGTTTTTAAAGGATATAATTTTCTATGTTAATTTCCACAAAATTGTGTTGATTATTTGTTTTAAATGCTAATTTTGTAGGTAAAATGGTCCCCAAGGCGTTTAGGAATCATTAAGAGAAAATTAGGCCAAAAAGATTAAAAAAAATGACCAAGAAAATCAACAAATTGAAGAGAATCAGAAAATTACCAAAATGCCGTCGAGTAATCAAGTATAATCGAGTAATGCATCAAGTAAATGCCAATAAATACTAACGATTAATCGATCAATCGAGTACCATTGAGTTTCTTCTTATTCTTTTTTTCATCGAGTAAATGCTATCAAGTAAAGGTCATCATGCATCGAGTATCAAGTAACGGCCATCGAGCATCGAGTATCGAGTAAAGGCTATCGTGCATCGAGTATCGAGTTTTACCATCAAATTTCAGCGTCACGACCCTAGGAGAAGCGTCGAGCAATGCTTGAAGACATAACGCTCACTTCTACTACAAAACAGGGCAGCGTTGCAACGCTTCGGATTTTGACGCGATTCATTTCACGCACCTTGCGCAACCAAGCGTCAGCGGAGCATTACAACGTTAGCCCAAAGCTTCTTGGCTTTTCTACAATTTAGCATTGCAACACTGGCCTTGGCATCACGATGTTATGCCTGCTGGTATAAATTTTGTTGTTTCATCATCCATAAGTAGGTAATCATTTTTCTTGGGGAATTATGTAGATTGACACTTTCTTGAAACTTTTTCTTGAATTTTCTTTTATGTAATTACTTTCTTTTGAATGTTCTTGCTGTAATTTAGAATAAAATTGATTAAGATTGAATTGACGACTTGAGATTAATCAATTTTTGTGTACAAAAATTACATAGTTCTATAACAAAATTGTAATTAGGGTTGTAAGAATTAGTAGTCTTGATAGAAAATGTGGACTAGTTTTCTTCTTTTCTTTAAAGAATCTATTAATTCAGAACATTCATGCAATCAATCTTAAATTTTCAGTCTTTTGATTTCAAGATTGGAATAGTTAAGAAAACTCATGAGTTTAATGCAATTTAGGGATTAATTGTGAAATGTCTTTAGGAAGTAATTAAGATCTAGATTAGGGTTAATTGTCAAATTAGCTAATTAGGGCATTAGAAATTTATTCTTAATAAACTATTGAATAATCTAATTGCATGATTCTTTATTAAGTCAATGATAGAATTTCCTAGTTTACATAAAATCCCAAATATTTCATTTTCAATTGAATCTTGTCTCGTAATCTCTCTTACTTCTCTCATTAATAAATTTCCTATATCAATTCTTGCTTTTTCACTTAGTTTCTAGTTTTTTTAAAACAAACAACCCTCATTTAATCTTTTGCATTTTAAAATTCAAGTAGTTTATTTTAGGCCAATTAATAAAGGTTCACTTGGGATCGACCTCTTACTCCACTATTACTACGTGTTAGTTTAAGTTGTAGTTAGAATATTATAATTTCATTTGTTTTGGATAAGATAGAATTAACGACACCTATTTTAGACCAAACAAATTGGTGCCATTGTCGGGAAACCGTGCAATTGGCCTTTAAAAATCCTTGAATTCCTTTCTTTTAGAAAAAGAAATAGAAAAAAAAATAAAACAAAACAACAAAAAATAGTGAGTTTGATTTAACTATCTTTTAGTGCATGACTCGCTCCTCCCCAAGGGTACTTTGTGATTTTGTTGTAGATATCAACCGTGAGGAGAGGAGGCTACGAAAGGAAAGAATAAGAAGAGAAGAAGGAGAATTTGAAGAATCAAGTCAAGAAGAGGAACCAATACAAACAAACACTATGGGTGAAGTAAGGGAGAAAACGCTAAGAGAGCTTGCCAAACCGGATTCACTCAACAACCGTTATGTATAGTGTACCCAGAGACTACGATACCATTTGAACTGAAACCCCGTTTAGTTCTTCTTTTATCCACTTTTTGAGGTAATCCAGGTGAGGACCCACACAAACACATGAAAGAATTCTATTTGGTATGTGACGGTATGTGCCCATATGAGGTAACACAAGAACAACTTAATCTTAAGGCATTCCCCTTCTTTTTGAAGAATGTGGCTAAGGATTGGTTGTACTACTTGCTGGCCGGATTGATCACCACATGGAATGGTCTTAAAAAAAATATTTTAGAAAAAAATCTCTCTACATCTAAAGCTAATAATGTTAGAAAAGAAATATATGGTATAAAGCAATTGGTAGGAGAGTCCTTATATGAGTATTGGGAAAGGTATAAGCAACTTTGTGTTTCTTTTTCCCATCGTCAAATTTTTTACCAAAATCTTATTCAGTATTTCTATTCAGCATTGTTTCCATCTGACAGAAGCAACATTGATGCAACCGTCGATGGAGCTTTAGCTGACAAAACGACCACTGAAGCTAGTCAACTAATATCAACCATGGTGGAGAATTCACAGAACTTTGGATCAAGGACTCTAGAATATGATGTTGTTCAAGCTAAAGAGGTTAGTGAGTTGAGAACTCAAGTATCTAATCTAATTTCCCTTTTCATCCAGGTTTCTCAAGGAAGACTTCCCCAAATTAAAACATGTGGAGCATGTGGAGTGGTTAGACATGCTTCAAAAACTTGCCCTTAAGATCAACCTCAAGTTAATGCAATAGGAGGTTTCCAAAGGAAGTACGACCCCCATGGGCAAACTTATAACCAAGGGTGGCGAGATCACCCAAATTTCAAGTGGGGATCCCAAGGGCAATTTGAGAACCGAAACTAATTTTCTTCAAGTTCCTCAAGTTTTTCTCTCGAGGATGTAGTTAAATCTCTTTCTGATCATTCGTTAAATTTTCAACAGGAACTACACAATTTGCAAAAGGACAATGTACAACTTCAACAAGACACAAAATCTTTTCAACAGAAACCCGACAAGGCTTTTCAAACTTGGGCACACAAATCACGCAACTAGCAGCTGTGGTAAGCAAGCTTGAGAGTAAGTCATCAGGAAAGCTCCCCACTCAACCAGAGCATGCAAATGTACGCGCAATCACTCTAAAAAACGGTAAGGAAATTCCTTCTTCTTCTGAAGTAGCTAGCCTAGTCCAACCAACTTCCAAGAAGCCTGAAAAGGTAATTGATCATGATAATAAGATAAATTAATATGTTAACCTTCCATCTTTCCTGAGGTATGTAACTACTCTCCCCTTAATGTAGAGTCATATGTACCTAAGGTCCCCTTCCCTAGTAGACTAGCAAAACCTAAGGTAGAAGATATTGACCATGAGCTAATTGAAATGTTTTAAAAGGTACAAATTAATATTCCTTTGCTTAATGTCATTCAACAAATACCTACATATGCTAAATTCTTAAAAAACTTATGTACTAAGAAAAGAAAAAGGAAAGAAGATGAGAGAGTAATTGTTAGCAAAAATGTGTCTACTTTGTTAAAAAAAGACATGCCTCAGAAATGTAGAGACCCTGGAATGTTTACTCTACCTTGTAAGAAAGGAGATAGAATTATCACTCATGCCCTGCTAGACCTAGGTGCATCAATAAATGTCATGCCTTTTCATGTCTATGAAGATGTTAAACAGAATGGCCTACAAAAAATGAATGTTTGTATACAACTAGCGGATAAGTCATATATTCAACCCTTAGGCATTGTAGAAGACATTTTATTGAGAGTTGGAGAATGAATCTTTCCTATTGATTTTTACATTTTAAAAATGGATGAACATTACTCTACTTCTTCCTCTAACATTCTACTTGGTAGATTCTTCATGAAAACAAAACTATAATTGATGTAGATAAAGGGTCTTTGTCAGTAGAATTTAATGGAGAGAAAAAATCCTTCAACATTTATGATGCCATGAGATTTCCAGAGGAATATTATTCTCTTTGCTCCATAGACACATATGATGAAATTGATGACATTAATGATTCCATGTTATACAAAACTTCTCATTGTTTGGTAGCCCCTTCCATTTATTATGGTTTTGATTTGATTATTCATAATTCTTCTCATGCATCTCTTCACTCTTGTAACTATGATAGTTCAAATAAAAAACATGTTTCTAATTCTTCACTTCAATTTTCTAAAAAGAATGAATCTTCTCCAAAAGATGATAATGATAATTCTTTCAACAATAAATTTTGTCAAAATTTAAATACTTCAAAAGAAGATTCAAATTTTCAAACCAAAATTTGTATAAATGAAAAACCTTCAACTGATAATTAATTCAAAATTTGTTTGTAAAAAAAAAAAAAAAAAAAAAAACCAAAGCTTCTAATCTTTGCTCCATTTTTAAAATGCAGGTAAAAGGGATTGAGCCCAAAGCTTTCCCTTCTCCAAAGAAGAGCAAGAACTTGGGAAGTTGTTTCAAAAACTCCAAGAAGCAGAAAACCTAGAAAAACAAAATTTTTTGATGTTCCTTGAAAAACAGGGAAAATCTTCAAGGTGAATGGGCACAGACTCAAAATCTACAATGAAGGGCATGTAAACAAAGTCGAATTGGGCTTGTGTTTAGATAATTCCTCATATACTTGACACCCCTCTTCACCAACGTCGAGCAAACAATGCTAAAATTTGCAACAGGACAAAATTTTTCTCTTTTTTTCTTTTCATTTTCATTTTTTTTCTTTTCTCATTTTTTCTTTCTTTCTTATTTTTAGCATTTCAAATAGACAAAAGAATCGATTCTTTTCTTTTTCTTTGTAGATGATTTACTCAATAAAAGAAAAATGAATTCTCAAGCATTAAAAAAAAAACAAAAGTAAGGAAATTCTCTCTCAAGCAAATAAATGATCAACAACAAAACCAATGAAGTTTCTTTCTACATCTATTCTTTTGTGTTTCTTGAATTCATTTGCTTATTCTAAACATTGAGGACAATATTCCATCTTTAAATTGGGGGTGGGTAAATATTGCAAATTTTTGGTATTCTTTTGAGTATTATTTGATTAGCTTTATAAAAATGAGCCTCACTAAAAAATTTTGCATGACTGGAACCCTTGAGCATTTGAGCTTGGGTTAATAGATTGATGATTACTTAGATTGATTATATAGATTTTGCGATTCTGTTATGATATATTTGAATAAATTTGAGGCTCTGATTCATCTCGATGGTGTAATTTTGATTCTTTAAAAAACATGTCTATTGAATTCTTTATTCTTCAAAACACCATTTTTGCCTTGAATGCAATAAATTCATGTTTCACATTCAAGAGTCTCATTCACTTTGATTCTATGCATCATTTGTTTTTACACAATCTCTTGATTCTTATTGATGAAATTTTGATGGCGCACTCTTTCTAGTAAGGATACAAACAAAATTTTAGTCCATCAAAGTTTTTCAAACAAAAATTTGAAACTCATTTTTCAAAAGAAACTTTCTTTTCCTTTTAACTTCATAAAAAATCGAATACTTAGTCTTTAGATTTATTTAGAACCTTTAAACTCTTAGAAATGTCATATCTACTTAATTTTCTTTGTTACCCCGATAAGACAAACTTTGGTCTAAGAACAACCATCTTGTTTAAGAGGCAAGTCTAGACATAGAGAAATAAAAAGGGCCTAGAATATATAAAAAAATAATAAAGCAAATTTACAAAATTAACATAACATTCACTAACGTGTGTATGTGTGCATAGGTAGAGGTGAAAAGAGCTACCTTCATCGTGTTTTGTTAGGGCCTGTGGGAAAAGAGTGATAGGTTCCCGACGGTACGAGTGTGAAAGTTATCCCTCTAAGTAAAAGAAATGCCAATTACGGTTTGTGTGTGAGTTTAAAAAAGGGCACCCTTGTATTAGAATTGCCTCTATCCAATGCAAGTTAGGTATATCATAGACCGATAACCGGACCAGTGTAGGGTGAAGAGGAATTGAAAGTTGGATGTCTCTTTTTTATTAGTTTAGGCCTTTAAGTAAACTAAAACTAGGTAGTCATTTCTTTTATGATTTTGCAAGAAAAAGACCTTTTCTTTTCAAAATAAGCTTCAACCTTTTGTTACCAAAACTTTGAATTCTTAAATGCTTGCTTATATCCTTACTTCCTCGATTGTTGGGAAAAGAGATGAGAATCAATTCATTATGTAAGACATTTGAATGTATAGACCATTTGGATGTGAAGATGAAAATGTGGCAACTTGAGTAGGTCAATTTTGAATAAAAGTATGAAACTTTAAATAAACAATAAACAATCCATTTTTGCTTGAATATATGCATATTTCTAGTTTAGACTTGTTCAGGATGACCAAGAACTAAGTTGGGGTATTTTGTTAGGTTTTTAAAGGATATATATTTACTATGTTAATTTCCCTAAAAGTATGTTGATTATTTGCTTTAAATGCTAATTTTGTAGGTAAAATGGTCCCCGATGCATTTAGGAGTCATTAAGAGAAAATTGGGCCAAAAAAGATTAAAAAAAAATGATCAAAATAATCAACAAATTGAAGAGAATCAGAAAATTACCACAATGCCATCGAGTAATCGAGTATAATAGAGTAATACATTGAGTAAATGCAATAAATACTATCGAGTAATCGAGTACCATTGAGTTTCACCATCGAGTTTCTTCTTATTCTTTTTTCATCAAGTAAATGCTATCAAGTAAAGGCCATCGTGCATCGAGTATCAAGTAAAGGCCATTGAGCATCGAGTATCTTGTAAAGTCTATCGTGCATTGAGTATTAAGTTTCAACATCAAATTTCAGCGTCACGACCCTGGGAGAAGCGTCGAGCAATGCTTGAAGATAGAACACTCACTTCTGCTGCAAAAGAGGGCAGTGTTACAACACTTCGGATTTTGACGCGACCAAGCATCAGCGTAGCATTGCAACGTTAGCCCAACACTTCTTAGCTTTTCTACGATTTAGCGTTGCAAAGTTGGCCTTGGTGGCACGATGCCATGGCTGCTGGTATAAATTTTGTTGTTTCAGTTTTTCAGAAGGAGAGAAGAGAAGAAAAAACTCAAACTTTTAGAGAGAGACTTCGAATTTATAGAGCTATTCTTGTAATTTTTTTAGAGATTCAACCAATTTATATTCAATCCTTGTACCAAATATGCAACTATCAATGGATTGCTTAAAGAATTTCATCATCCATAAGTAGGTAATCATTTTTCTTGGGGAATTATGTAGATTGACACTTTCTTGAGACTTTTTCTTGAATTTTCTTTTATGTAATTACTTTCTTTTGAATGTTCTTGCGATAATTTAGAATAAAATTGATTAAGATTGAATTGACGACTTGAGATTAATCAATATTTGTATGCAAAAATTACATAGTTCTATAACAAAATTGTAATTAGGGTTGCAAGAATTAGTAGTCTTGATAGAAAATGTGGACTTCTTTTCTTCTTTTCTTTAAAGAATCTATTAATTCAGAACATTCATGCAATCAATCTTAAATTTTCTGTCTTTTGATTAATTAGGATTAATTGTCAAATTAGCTAATTAGAGCATTAGGAATTTATTCTTAATGAATTATTGAATAAACTAATTGCATGATTCTTTGTTAAGTCAATGATAGAATTGCCTAGTTTACATAAAATCTCCAAGATTTCATTTTCACTTGAATCTTATCTCGTAGTCTTTCTTACTTCTTTCATTAATAAATTTCCTATATTAATTCTTGCTTGTTCACTTAGTTAGTTTCTAGTTTCTTGAAAGCAAACAACCCCTTGTTTAATCTTTTGTATTTTGGGATTCAAGTAGTCTATTTTAGGCCAATTAATAGAGGTTCTCTTAGGACCGATCTCTTACTCCACTATTACTACGTGTTAGTTCTAGTTGTAATTAGAGTATTATAAATTTCATTTATTTTGGGTAAGATAGAATTAACGACACCTATTATAAAGCAAACACTATTCTGTCAAAAACTTTGTCTTACATGTTAGGGTCAGCCCTCTCTTGAGGATTATTAGACCCCTCCCCCCCTCCCCAGGCTCTATCTCATGTGCTACTGGGTCTCTAGTAGGGTCTAGATCCTCTTCTATCATTCATTTATGTAGTTTGCCACTTCTACAAGGCATGGTCCCTATAATATAGCATAACATTAGGCATATTGTAGAGTTTACATGCTCCTATTCTATATGCATGATCCTAAGTTTCCCCAAAATCCTTACTCTGATACCAACTTGCCACACCCCCTACCAGGCTACCTTTTTAACCTGGAAAGGGATATGAAGACAGCAGATGTCAACCCTCTTATGACACCTACTGCCTAACTAAAACCTGTTACCTATTTCTTCGCTTCTGGATCACTTGATAGACAAGTATATACATAGATATACCTCATGCAACCCAACTAAAACTTGTGGAGTAACCACATAACTTTCTCATTCTAAAGTGGGCTTAACACATCATCACATATTTACACGTGTTTACAACCAGAGTGCGCAACCCAAACTACAAGACATAATTACAGACTCAGGGTTACTCTACCTTTTCCCAACTAGTATATACATGAACTTCAAAAACATCAAAGACATGACCAAGACTAAAGAAATCTACAAGCCTATCAAGGATCTACTATCTTGTGGCATACTGGTAGCTATAAGCTAGTCTCTAGGACTTCGATCGCTACCTGGGGAGGAAAAACATTTGAAAAAGTGAGCTGGGATTCCCAGTGAGTGACTATTTTAAAACAAACATTCATAAACATAACCATGTTGAAGAATACATAAAATAATTAACAACAGGGAATGCTTCCTTAGTTTCAGGATTAAAACATGCTCAACTTAAAATCCATAGCTATAAACCATCCAGTCTATCATAATACTTTTTGGAAAACCCTGAAAACGTGTCATGCTATTTGCATTTCTCGTAAAACAATCATAAAAAGTTTATACCCTTTAAACCTTAGTTGGGTGGAGTTTCTCATGCTCACATTCCCAATGTCAATAACCTTAGTTGAGGTGGAATTTCTACTTCAACAACAACATCAATAATAATCATATGTGCATGTAGAGATGTCCCAAAGGCTAATAGCACCCTAACAAACGACCCAAAGCCTTCATGTGTACTAAAGTGGGTCCCAAAGACCTTCCCTAGATACCATCATCTCCTTCAGCATCAGGGTAGGAAGAAAACCCTAAATGCCTTCATCTCTTTCAGTATCAAGGTTTCGGATACCTTCACTACCTTCAATATCGAGTTTTCTAACTAGGGTACTAAAATCATGCTTTACATTAAACATACTTGCATTTAAAATAATTCAACATAAAAGATAGCACTCAAGCATATATCATCAGAGAAACTCATAAACATTAGGAATGCTTGCATCGACATTAGCATGTTTAAATCATCACAGTAAAATCCAGCATATAGTTTTCCTTTTTATAAGAACTTATGCTCTAAAACATTGGAACTCATAGTTTTCAAGTAAACTCATGTTTAATAAGGCATTCATTCAATCATAAACTATGAATTCAAGTACTTGGAGTAAATCATTCATAAGTATGCATAGAAAATATTTTAAGAAACTTTTTTTTGGAAACATTGTCACTCACTGTCTTAAGCTAGCTTCTCAGAGGTCTACAGGCCTTCCTAATCTTCATTTGGCCTGTCATATAAATAGGAAAACTTGGGTCAACAATGCTTTCTTCTCTTGAGCTTAAATGACTTAGCTATCTTAGCTTTACAGGTCAATTTTCCCTTCCTTAATCAAGTGATCCTATATTCTTTTTTAAGGTCCTTATTAATGTGTCTTGGTGAGTTAATGTTCATAATATTGTCCAAGGGTCTTAACAATAGCTTACGAACACCAAGAATCCAAAACTGTGTCAAGACTAGGCTCACAACACCATAGGCACACCAATAGGCTGGATGGTGCACGCTGACACTGTGAGTGGGCACTATGTCATGAACACTGGCTTTAGGCACGCACATAGGCTGCTAGATGCCCCCTTGTGGGTGAAAAATCACGTGCAAAGGCGCTCGAGTAGAAGGTATGCTTGGTAGCAACACATGCGGCTGGGCGTCAAGGGCACACACAGACACTGTGTATCGGGCTGCTGTTTTGCCAAGCGATGTGCCAATTGCTCGCCTAATGGCGTAGGCGTGCGAAAGGCACACGTTGGCACTCGCCTGGGGTGATTTCCTGCCTCCCCCGCCTAGTCCACCTTCTTGCTTGTTCAACCCGTGCAGCTTCTGCCTGCTTATTCATCGAAAACCTTGTTTCAACTTCCAATACTTATAACTCAAAATCTATTCATCAAAACTCAAAACTTCCTTCTATGAAATTCTTACACATTCTTTAAACTATCTTACCTCAAAAATTGAGTCTTTAATTCCTCATTATGAGCTCAAGTCACTAATCTTCACAACTTTCTCCGAATGGACTAGAGATTAGAACACCCTTTAATTTCTTCAAGATTTTGCCATCAATCCACAGGAATTTCATTGCAACCCTAGGTCTTCTTCCTCACTCATTGAGCTTTTCTTTGGCTACATAATCTCTCTTTTGGCACGAGCAAAATGTACTTTTAATTATTTTTTAATTAATTAAATTAATATACTAGTTATATTAATTTAATCAATTATTTTTTACATTAGGGTACCAAAATCGATCCAATTTTTTTGTTTAATTTAATTATGCATTGGATGTATGTTTAAATTAATTTTAAATTCATATTACATATTGTATGTCATATAGATTAAAAAATACCCATTTTAGGATAAACATGTACATGCATTATAATTAAATATAAGGGTTATATTTTATAGATGCATGATCAAAATAGCATGCTCATGCATCATGATATAAGTATTATGTTAGTGATGTATGTTTAACTTAAGCATGTCCGTGCATCATACTATATACTAAAATTGTTATAATAAATAGTGAAATGATGAATGTAAATGTTTGTTTTTCATGAATGATTTATACAATTGTTATATTTATCAAATGAAAACTGAATTCACATTGAGCATGACATTACTTAGATAAATATAATTTTTGTATTCAATCGATGTCTTTAAATGCAAATTTATAGGTTTTAATAAAGCATTAAAACATAAGAGTTATAGTTTTAATAAGATTGATTAAAAATCTATAATAGAGAGTTGCATGCAAACATAAGTCCAAATTAATTTTAAATAGTTTAAAATATATCAAACTAGACTTGTGTTATTTCTAATGGGATTAGGAATAGGTTAATCTTTATAATTTTTTTTTAATAGGATTAAAATGAATTAATTAAAAGATTAAATTTATAAAATAATTACCTATAAGAAACCTTTGTCTAAGGAAGGTTTTGTCTAGGAGAGGGTACTTAAGTTGACAGAAACGAAACACCTCCACCTGGAAACCAACCTGGAAGGAGAATTGGACAAATATTTTATAAGCATGCAATAAATGATTGACTTTATTAAAAGAGTTTAATAAATGAAATCAAGTATTGTTAAATTATTCAATGAATAAAAAATGTGGTAGACTAGGTGTTAAAATGAAAGTAGAATAGTAAATGTAAAAGATATGGATGATGGTGGGAAGCAAGACTCAACTCATGACTCACGCTTATGTTGTGTTGGTCACTATGCTCCAACACATATACCTTGACTCCTTAACTTCATGAATCTAAACGAGGGTATTCTCATAGAATGCTCTTTGATACATTATGGTGCACAACATGGATCAATGAATGTTTACTTGATTCTTGTTGATGAAATTTAGCCACAACCCTCCTATGTTTGCAAGTGGATGAATTATATCTAATGCAACCTAGAGCTTAAGACTCACTCTGGCTCGTTTTGAGAATTTTCACACACCTCGACCCTCTTAGTGCCTAAACCATGCTATTATTTTATATCGATTGATCAAATGGAAGGTAATTTAAACAACCATTCTCAAAACAACGATTCATTCCATTAAGAAATCAAAATGCTTCTATATCATGCTAAAACACAAAATAGAGGTTTGTCAAGCAAAGTCTTGCTAATAGAACTTAGCTCATGATGGTGATGAAAAACATAAAATAAATAGTATAAGAAATGAAGCTTAAATTAATACATTGTTCAAAAGAAAATTAACTTGGAAAAAAATTGGAGTATAGTGCCCGTCGTCAGTAGATAAAAAGGGAAAAGTGGAATGAAAAAGAGATGGTGATCCAACCCTTCTAGCTCGAATATCCCCTTTTATACTATTATGCTCCCAATGAGAAATTTCCAAGTGCCTTCTACTTTTTCACATCCCACTATGCTTCTCTAACATGTCTTTTTCTGTATTCCACTAAAGATGTCAATGGTCCCAAAATACCTTTTTACTATTTTTTTTACGCGGTGGTATAAGGTGAAAATATGTGCTCGAGTAAGGTAAATACTATGCTTTGGAAAATTGTACTATGCTTTAGATCAAGGTGGGATTATACTGGTGACTAATGTTGTAAACAGAAACAACCTCAGACGATGAACAGGACAACAACAAATAGTCAGGAATGGAACCTACAAAACAAAAGCTCAATATAGGCTGAGTCATGGAGCTCGCTCTCTTTAAGACGTTTTGCGGCTCAACCTAAATGTGCAAGCAAATCAGGAATAACGCCACGTCGTTCCCAGGATAAAACAACCCAAAAAAACTCGATAAAAAATGAATCATTACCGACCAAAACAAACACCTTTCTGACTGAATGCTCAAAAAACGGGAAAAGAAAACGGAGGAGAGGGATAGAGAATGAGCATTATGTGTAAAAAACTGTTGAGAGTTGCGCCTTTTATAGGCCTTCAGCACTGTACTATTGCAGGAGGGAAATATGTTTAGCCTTTAAACGTGCAGGCAGAAGACTGATATGTGCGGAAGCCCAACCTTTTTAATAAATAAATAAATAAATAATGAAAAAAATGATATTTTTATTGAAAAATAATCACACATGCACGCCCGTTCGTCCGGACAGCAGCGGTACGCATATAGGATGTCCGCTGAACCCACATTGATCTATCTCCTCACTCCCTCTAAAACATGGGTACCCCTTAGGGCCCAAATAAAAGAATTCTACATTTAGAGAACTAGTAAGTGAAAGTAGATTGTTCCAAACTCCATTGTAAAATAACACATACATATACAATCAAACAGGAATAGTTATTCATTAAGGAATAAATTACAGCATACTTCAAAGTAAATACAAAGGATCAACTATAATACCTTTGAAAAACCCTTTCTTCACGTATTTCCTCGATCGATCACTAAAGCGTCCAACAGCACGAATGCAACGAGCCTTTGGAAAAACCTCAATCACCAACGAGTGCAACTCAATCCTCAACCTTCGAACAGAACTGGACACCACCACTCGATTATCTTGGTATTCTCGGTGTGAGAATCCAAAAGTTGTGGATTCTGTATGGATTTGGATAGAGGGATGAAGGAACTAGACGATCAAGTAGACGATAGAAGGAAGAAGTCTATCGTATAGATTTGATACTCAATTGTGTAATAAGCAAGTAACTATCGTATAGAAAACTCAATGACTTATCGTTTACTCTCTCAATAAGTAGTCTGATCACTTGCTTCGTGTGGGATGGAATTCTAAAAGAAAAACTATTTTTTCAACTTTTTATCCAACAGTTAGCCATAAACTGTGTAAAACCACCCACTAAGGTGGTTATTGGAGAAAACGAATATAATTATCTCATAATTAATATATTATAAATAAATACAATAACTAACTTATCATATTATATTTATAACCTATAGTCTTAATATTGCATTATATGTAACATAGAAATCATAGTTCTTTTTCTCTTTTATGACATTTAATATAAATCATATTTATATTAATTCCTCCATTAAAATGATAATGTATCAAATACATCAAATAAATTATATAATATATAATTGAACTAATTTAATTATATCATATATAATCAAATTCCCTCTTGTTAATTTGAACATTTCAAACTAACCCAAAAACTGATTCTCAACATGAATCCATTGAGCTACCAAGGGGACCTTATGAACCTGTAGCTTGAAGTTCCAACAATACGTGAATAGCTGACTAAACTCTTTAATCACTGTTAACTTTCGGGCACTCCACTAAAGACCGAAAGCTGCACTTTTCGCACTATAGATATATTTCTGTGTCCATTAGATATTACCAATCAACAGTACGATGACCCTTCATAAATCGCTCGTAAGTACAACTGAGTAAATTTGCCGTCTTGCCCTGTAGTTACATCTAACTCTTTAAGTATCACTGATTTTTCTAATGAATAATACATCATAGTCACCTTATGACTAAACCATTCTTGCGCCAAAATTAGCCCTTAAGGAAGCAATTTATATACTTACCTCTACTTCGAGGAAGGAGTGCATTTCGTCTTATGTAGCTGAGTTCCCAGCTCCCCAATCAGACGAATCCCCAAAGTGGTAGGTTTGAGTCGACAATCTGGCCACTCGCACCCATGCAAATCAAAGGACTGCCTTCATAGACAGGAGTTCACAACTCACTCAGGATTAAGGTCATGTTACCTATGGTCATCCTAGTGAAATGAAAGTCTCAATTATGAACGATATTAGATAACGAGACTAAACATTTCATGGTCCGGTCTTATACAAACTTCTTTATATAGAGCATCCTCGCTCACATGTCTAATACACGAATGATCAGCATCAGACCATTTGTAGTACTTTACGTAACACCTACAAAGCGGGCCATATTCGTAGTGTCACCAGGATAAGGTATCCTTTCTTTATTCATATACTACAAACCATTTAGGTTATCACATAAAGCACGGTCCACTTGTATGTCTCAACATACATGCTTAAATTACAACAATAACCAGGGATCTTGGTTTATTGGTTTATGATTAATGCAACTAAAATATCTCATATTTCATAGACTAAAGTGAATAAAACGTCTCTTACTATAAATCACAAAATGTTTGTTCATACATGTGTTTACAAGCTACAAGATCCTATGAGATTTAGGGCATCAACCCTAACACCAAACTCATAGCCTAAGATTGAAATACAAAAAAAAAAACTCCCCTTTAAAAAATTATCAATGTGGGATTCTCAACCAAAGGTTGGTTCCCTTTAGTTTTTCTTTTTAAAAAACAAAATTAAAATTTTACCCAACAATCCCCCACTTGAAAATTTAAACATAAGAAAAAACAAAATTTCATCAAGCAATTTCAGTCTATACAACACTGTGCATAAGCAAGAGTGTCTTACGACTTAAACCTTTATGTAGTGCAGATGATTCAAAATAGACTAGAGTAACCCTTGGTTTTGAACTCTATCTCTAATAACATCTCACACATAGTGTGATTAGGGTGTAGTTCGAAAGCCCATGCTTAAGTCCTAACCTGTGTATCTCGGTTTCATGAACACTCTAGAGAGTTAGCCTAAAAAACTCCATAGGAATGGCCCTCACTTTCACATTCACATAGGTGAGTCTATCAAGAGTACTCCTATAGCTAGGTACCCCACTTGTCATCAAGTATAGATCTCATTAAGAGTCGAGTTCAACCTCTCTTATGCGTTAGGATATCATGCTCAAACTCTAAGTCATAGGAATGGAACTCTGTGTTTGTTTTAGCATGATTCACTATATATCACTTGTGATCGGTTATTACCCGTTGAACCTGTTTCTTGGGATCTCCAGTCTACAGGTTGGGTTTTCCTCACAATGATTCATCTTTCTATAGGCATGAGTCCCATCCTTTCTGAGGTTCTGAAAACCTTCTCTCTAGTCAGTTCTTTCATTAAATGATCTGCCAAATTTTCATCAGTCCATATATGATCCACTCTAACTGCACCAGTAGTGAGAAACTCTCTAATGATAGTATGCTTACGATGTATTTGTCATCTCTTCCTGTTGTAGTAACGACTCTGAACTTCTGCGATTGCTGTAGTATTATCGCAATGGATCAATATGATTGGTACTGGCTTTTCCCAAAAGGGATTCTCTGAAAGCAGACTTCTAAGCTAGCCTGCTTCTTCACTAGTTGTCGCTAGTGCTATCATTTCTGACTCCATCGTAGATTGGGTTAAAATAGTTTGTTTCTTAGACTTCCAAGAGACAACTCCGCCTACTATATTAAAGATATAACCACTTATAGCCTTTGAATCATTCGAAAGGGAGTTTCAGTCAGCATCGTTGAATTCTTCCAGGACAGTAAGAAACTTCTGATAATGTAATCCTAGGTTTTGGGTTTTCTTCAAGTACCTCATAAAATTTCTATAATATTCTAATGCTCTTTACTAGGTCTACTTGTAAACTTGCAAAGTAATCTTACAGCATAAGCTATGCCAGGCCTAGTGCAGTCAGCAGCGTATCTAAGACTGGCTATGATGCTCGCATATTCAGATTGATTAACATTGTCACCAGTGTTCTTGAACAACTTAACACTAGGATTATAAGAAGTACAGACTGGTTTTACATTCAAAGTAATTATATTTATTTAGAATATTTTCTACATAATGAGATGGATCCAAAGAAATTCCCTTTTCAGACCTAGTCACTTTTATGCCTAAGATTACTAGTTTCTCCTAAGTCTTTCATGTCGAAGTTTGCATTCAATATAGATTTTACATCATTTATGACGTGCAAGTACGACCCAAAGATTAACAAATCATCTACATATAGACATAGGATAGTGCAAATATTATTTTCAACCTTATGGTAGATGCATTTGTCACTTTCATTAACCTTGAAACCTTTAGATAGGATTAGGTTATCAAACTTTTAATGCCATTTCTTAGGAGCTTGTTTCAGACCATAAAGAGATTTGTCTAGTTTACAAACCTTATTTTCTTGACCATGGACTATAAAACCCTCAGGTTGTTCCATGTAAATCTCTTCTTCAAGTTCACTATTTAGGAAGGCAGTCTTTACATCCATCTGATGTACTACGAGGTTATAAAGGGTAACGAGATAGAAGAAGACATAGATTCAGGTAATTCTAGTTACAATGAAGAATGTGTCAAAAAAGTCTACGTTTTCTCTTTGTCTAAAGCCCTTTTCCACTAACCTGGCTTTAAATTTGTCGAGTATTCCATCAGGTCTAAGTTTCTTCCTTAAAATCCATTTGCACCCTATTGCCTTGTAACCTGGTGGTAGATCTACCAAGTGTCAAGTCCTATTTGACTCAAGAGAGTTCATCTCATCATTTATTGATTCTTGCCATAAGTTGGCATCTACAGAGGACAAAGCAGCTTTTAGATCTTTGGGATCTTCTTTTACATTATAGATCTGGAAGTCAACCCCGAAATGCTTGGTGGTCCTAGTTCTTTTCGCTTCTTCTAGGTTTTGGGTCGTTTTCCTCTATCAAGGTAGGATTTTTAACTGAGGTTAGACTACTGGATCTTGAGCTCCCACCATTTCTAGATTTAAAAGGAAATCTATCCTCAAAGAAGTTGATATCGTTTGACTCAATGATAACTTGGTTTACTAGATCATAGAACCTATAGGCTTTACTATTTATGACATAACCTATAAAGACGCACCTATAGGCTCTACTGGCCATCTTTCTTCTTTTAGGGTCTGGAATCCTTACATAGGCCAGACAACCCCATGTTCTAAAATATGAAAAGTTTGGTTTTTTATTCTTGAGGATTTCGTAGGATGAAGTTGTGTTTTTAGACTTTGGTATTCTATTTAGGACATAACACATGACAAGAATGATTTCACCCCACCAGTAAGACGCGACTCCTGAACTAAGTA